>NC_069502.1:1159765085-1159950085 GCF_027579735.1 Bombina bombina
ATCTACTATTACTTAAAATCGGTTAAATGTATATGTAAGGCTTATTTAGGGGTTAAAAAAACTTATTTTAGATATTTTAAGCCTCACACTGCAACATTGTATTTTTTTTTTAAAGTGAAAAATCACTATGCCTGGTTTTCTTTGTAAAATTCACATCCACTTTACAAGTTTTGCTAATTTGGGGGGTCTGAGGATTTTTTATTTTTTTTAAACCAAATCGGATTAAGGCAGAGATCCCAGTGCTTGTTATTTCTATGCTAATGAGCAGTTCAGGGATGATCTCTCAGTACAACTGCAGCTGTCTAGCGCCACAGTTTGAAAATCGGTCATCTTAGGTGAATGGGAACAAATGTAAAACACACGATCTTTTCATTTGTAAATATTTGATATTAGATTGTTTTATTGCAAATGGTTCTTATTGCATCCCCCCCTTATATCTCCCATTGCAGGTAGGTGTAGCAGTGAGACGTTTGCAGGAACATGGCCCGTACCAAGCAGACTGCCCGTAAGTCCACTGGAGGGAAGGCGCCCAGGAAGCAGCTGGCGACTAAGGCAGCCAGGAAGAGTGCGCCCTCTACCGGCGGGGTGAAGAAACCTCACCGTTACAGGTACTGGAAAAGGGGGGCCCTCGCGCATGCGCACACCGTATAACCCGTTCTCACCTTTATTAATGAAGTTACGTAAGTGGCAATTCATATTTATTATTATTTTGCTTCTTTACGTTCGTTTTATAGCGCAGTTTATAGCAAATCTACAAAAATAATGAAGATGAAGAAACAATAAAATGTTGTACTTTTGTTATTTATTTATAATGCTGCTAATGTACTCTAATTCCGAAGTAAAAAAAAAATAAATGTAAAATATAACCTTTTGATTTGTGGAGCTTGGGTGTATATTGTAGTAAAAATCACGTACAATAAGCTGTATAATGTGATTGTTTTATTGCAGATGGTTCTGCACCCTCATTATACAGCAGGCACATTATATTTACGTTACTTTTTACATTTAGTTACGTATTTTGCGTTTTAAATATTTCCTGGTGTCCCAGTGGCGATATTCACGGTCTTATAACGGGATAAACGTTGCTGTTGTTTTATATATATATATATATATTCGCATCGTTGGTCGCCCAGGAAAATGTGGGGCTCGTTCAGCTCTGAGGTCTTCTGAGTCCGCGGGAATTGGCTCGGTTCCCTCCTGCTCCGGGAGACGGCGGTGACAGTGCTGTGTAATACTGCTGTGTGGCCACTAGAGGGCAGTGCTGTGCAAGCTGGCTGCAGAATTTAGATTAACTCTTGGGTATCAGTGTATTTTGTATGAAGCGACAATAAAACTTTTTTTTTGTTTGTTGGTTCTGAATATTTTTTTATTCTGATACAGCTGCTATATTCGGTATTCAATAGTATATACATATACAACTGGAGTGTGTGTGTGTGTGTATATATATATATATATATATATATATATATATATATATATATATATATATAATATATATATATATATATAATCTCACTTATTTTCACCCACTTTTCTCTTGTTTAATAAAGATTTAGATTTTCAGATAATGTGTTAAGTGAAGGTCAATTTTGGGTGAATTAGTGCCCCTTTTTTAACCTTTTAACGCCGTTATGCCGTTCCATTCCGTCATAATTACACTGGGCTTTAGAGCCGTTATGACGGAATAGAACGGCATAACGGTTTTCAGCTCCTGTGCCCCCTCCGTTATTTTGTTTGTTGTGGATCCGGTTGGGGGATGTGCCTAGCACCTCTGGCACTCCCCCAGGATCCAATCAGCATGGAGGGGGTGTATCGATTGTCCCCTGTAACACTGTAGCAGCCAATGAGTGGAATCATTGGCTGTTACAAGTGTATCCGCTTCCTCTCTGCTCTCAGTGCGATCTGAGAGAGAGAGGAAGACAGTTTAGTGTTGGTGTGTGCTGCAGAAAGCTAGAGAGGGAGAAAAAATATAGTTACAAACAATATATATATTTTTTTTGCTGCTGATCACAGAGCTGCTACTGTGATCAGCCTAATATAACTTGCTTAGCCTGTTAGGGCTTTGATCAGTGTTGATCAAAAGCGTTGGGGGTTTATTTGTGGGGGTTACAAATATATATATATATATTGTTTTTGCTGCTGATCACTGAGCTGCTACTGTGATCAGCCTAATATCACAGTGATCAGCCTGTCAGGGCTTTGATCAGTGCCCAAAAGTTTATTTGTGGGGATCTTTAGTTATTATTAACCCCTTCCCTGCTGTTCCCAATCACTACCCTTCCCAGTTCCTTTTTTTTTTTAGTTTATAAAAAAAAAAAAAAAAAAAAAAAATATATATAAAGAAAAAATAATAATTTAAAAAAAAAAAAAAAAAAAGGGAATAGGGTGGGTGGGAATAGGTGGGTGGTAATTGGGAGGTGGTAATTGGGGTGGTTTAGTGGGATTTTGGGGAAGGTGAAGTGGTAATTGGTGGTGGTGAAGTGGTACTTTGTACTGAAAAAAATCCCTTATGGCACGCTATTCAGCAGAAGAGGCTTATGCCATTCTTGCCGCAGATTCAGGGAGTGAAACCCTCTCTGCTCTGTCTGACAGCGCAACCCTTACGGCATCAGATATAGAGCCCCTGAGTGATACATCTGATGCTGGTGCTCCCTGCCCGCCACCTAAAAGGAGGCGTCGCACAAATGACCAAAATTGGATACCCCCAAATTTCACTGCCCCAGAAATGCCAGAATTTACTGAGACTCCTGGCATAACAAGTGATGTTCCAGTATGTGAGCCAATAAACTATATGTCACTGATTCTGACAGATGCTATGTTTGAGCATATAGTTGCTCAAACAAATTTATATGCCAGCCAGTATCTGTCCAAAAATCCCCAATCTCTGTATGTCAGAAAAAATACCTGGCATCCCACTGACATACCAGAGATTAAAAAGTTTTGGGCCCTGACATTAATAATGGGGATTGTGAAGAAACCCAGCATTCGTTCATACTGGAGCCAGAACCCCATCCTGGCTACCCCTCTTTTTCCAGGGGTTATGAAGAGGGACAGATATGAACAATTGCTGCGGTTTCTCCATTTTAATGATAATACCAAGTGCCCCCCCAAAAATGACCCCCTGCATGACAGGTTATATAAACTAAGGCCCCTGATAAGCCACCTGTCCCAAAAATTTAAAGAAGTTTACATACCTGAGCAGGACATTTGCATTGATGAGTCCCTCATGAAATTTAAGGGGAGATTGCTTTTCAAGCAATATATACCATCCAAGAGGTCCCGCTATGGGGTAAAATTTTATAAGCTCTGTGAATGCAGTACTGGGTATACCTGGGCATTTCGCATCTACCAGGGAAAGGATAGCCACTTGGATCCACCTGGCTGCCCAGATTCAGTTGGCACAAGTGGGAAAATTGTGTGGGATCTCCTACTACCCCTGCTAAATAAAGGGTACCATTTGTGGCTCGATAATTTTTACACCAGCACAGAGCTATTAAAATTTTTGTTTTATTTTGAAACCGTGGCCTGTGGCACAACAAGAAAAAATCGCAAAGGTTTCCCCCAGAAGCTGACATATGGAAAAAAAAGTAGGGGCACAACGTCAGCTTTACGCCACAATGAGCTACTGGCCCTTCGGTACACTGATAAAAAAGATGTGTACATGCTCTCCACAATGCACGATGAAGCTACAGTGCCAGTGTCTGTGAAGGGAAGATCTGCACAGATCCGAAAGCCAAAGTGCATTGTGGAGTACAACAAAAACATGGGGGGGGTAGATTTAGCTGACCGGTGCCTGCAGCCATATCTAATTCAAAGAAAAACTAGAACTTGGTACAAAAAAGTAGCCTTTTATATTATGCAGATCGCAGTATATAATGCATATGTGCTGTACAAAAAAACAGGCACAGGGAAAACTTATACTTTTTTGGAATTTGTGTTAAATGTAACATCTGATATTTTGTTTAACCAGACCCCTAATCCTCCCACTGTTCAATCTGAAAATGTTGAGCGACTCTGTGGCAGGCATTTTCCCACTAGGATCCCCCCCACTGCCTGCAAATTAACACCCCAGAAAAGATGCAGAGTCTGCTATAAAAAAGGAGGGAGGAGGGATTCTAGTTACCATTGCCCTGACTGCCCCTCTCAACCTGGCCTCTGTATCACTGATTGCTTTCGAATATATCACACAGAGTTAAACTTTTAATTTGAAAGCAATCTGTATGTGTTCCTAATTTATTTTATTTTATTATTCTGTATTCCTAACTTCATAAATCCCCTGACCTTGTCCTGTCCCTTTATATGTTAAGCCCATCCACTCTAAGGCCATTATAAGTTATACAAAACAACTAAAATACTCCTTTTAGAATATCCTGAGTTATCTACTTTTGCAAATGGTATGTCATGAGGGGGGTAATTTTCATTCCTGGGCTGCCATACTGTCTCAAAGGCAACATAGGGCCAGAAAATCAATGTGCCAAATTTCTATGCAGACCCTATATTGGGCCCTGTAACTTCCTAAAACCACATAAAACCTGTGCATAGGGGGTATTGTTGCACTCATGGGAGATCACTGAACACAGATATGGGTGTATTATAGCAGTAAAAAATATAATGTTGATCTAAATAGAAAACATGCAAAGTCTGTGTGAAAAAAGCAAATAAAAAAATATGACCACTAAATTTGACCAGGTTTTGTGACTAAGTGGCTACAAAAAAAGACTAAACATAGTCCTTTTTTAATACCCTGGGTTGTCTACTTTTGCAAATGGTATGCCATGGTGGGGTAATTTTCATTCCTGCGCTGCCATACTGTCTCAAAGGCAACAAAGGTCCATAAAATCAATATGCCCAATTTCCATGCAAATTGGCAGACCCTATATTGGGCACTGTAACTTCCTAAAACCACATAAAACCTGTACATAGGGGGTATTGTTGTACTCATGGGACATCGCTGAACACAAAGATGGGTGTATTATAGCAGTAAAACATAAAAGGATGATATAAACAGCAAAAAGGCAGTGTTTTTGTGATAAACTAAAACTGAAATATGAACATTACCTTTGGCCAGATGTTGTGACTAAGTGGCTACAAACAAAGACTAAACATAGTCCTTTTTCAATACCCTGGGTTGTCTACTTTTATAAATGGTATGCCACGATGGGGTAATTTTCATTCCTGGGCTGCTATAATGTCTCAAAGAGGACAAAGGCCCATAAAATGAATGTGCCAATTTTCTATGTAAATGGGCAGATCCCATATTTGGCCCTGTAACATCTGTAAACCCCATAAAACCTGTACATGGGGGGTACTGTTTTACTCTTAGGACATTGACAAACACAAATATGTGTGTTTTATATCAGCAAAACATAAAAGGTTGATGACAGAAACAGCCAAAGGGCAGTGTTTGTGCAAAAAACGCATACAAAAAAAAAGGAGCACTACATTTGGCCAGGTGTTGTGACTAAGGGGCTTCACAAAAATATGTGACATGGGCCTTTTGAAATACCCTAGGGTGTCTTCTTTTGAAAATGGTATGCCATGATGGGGTAATTTTCATTCCTGGGCTGCTATAACGTCTTAAAGAGGACATAGGCACAGAAAATTAAGGTGCCAAATTTCCATGCATAAAAACTGAAATGGGCAGACCCCATATTTGGCCCTGTAACTTCTGTAAACCCCATAAAACCTGTACATGGGGGGTACTGTTTTACTCGTAGGACCTTGACAAACACTAATATGTGTGTTTTATAGCTGCAAAACATAAAAGGTTGATGACAGAGACAGCCAAAGTGCAGTGTTTGTGCAAAAAACGCATGCAAAAAAAATCACCATTACATTTGGCCAGGTGTTGTGACTAAGGGGCTTCACAAAAATATGTGACATGGGCCTTTTGAAATACCCTAGGGTGTCTTCTTTTGAAAATGGTATGCCATGATGGGGTAATTTTCATTCCTGGGCTGCTATAACGTCTTAAAGAGGACATAGGCACAGAAAATTAAGGTGCCAAATTTCCATGCATAAAAACTGAAATGGGCAGACCCCATATTTGGCCCTGTAACTTCTGTAAACCCCATAAAACCTGTACATGGGGGGTACTGTTTTACTCGTAGGACCTTGACAAACACTAATATGTGTGTTTTATAGCTGCAAAACATAAAAGGTTGATGACAGAGACAGCCAAAGTGCAGTGTTTGTGCAAAAAACGCATGCAAAAAAAATCACCATTACATTTGGCCAGGTGTTGTGACTAAGGGGCTTCACAAAAATATGTGACATGGGCCTTTTGAAATACCCTAGGGTGTCTTCTTTTGAAAATGGTATGCCATGATGGGGTAATTTTCATTCCTGGGCTGCTATAACGTCTTAAAGAGGACATAGGCACAGAAAATTAAGGTGCCAAATTTCCATGCATAAAAACTGAAATGGGCAGACCCCATATTTGGCCCTGTAACTTCTGTAAACCCCATAAAACCTGTACATGGGGGGTACTGTTTTACTCGTAGGACCTTGACAAACACTAATATGTGTGTTTTATAGCAGCAAAACATAAAAGGTTGATGACAGAGACAGCCAAAGTGCAGTGTTTGTGCAAAAAACGCATGCAAAAAAAATCACCATTACATTTGGCCAGGTGTTGTGACTAAGGGGCTTCACAAAAATATGTGACATGGGCCTTTTGAAATACCCTAGGGTGTCTTCTTTTGAAAATGGTATGCCATGATGGGGTAATTTTCATTCCTGGGCTGCTATAACGTCTTAAAGAGGACATAGGCACAGAAAATTAAGGTGCCAAATTTCCATGCATAAAAACTGAAATGGGCAGACCCCATATTTGGCCCTGTAACTTCTGTAAACCCCATAAAACCTGTACATGGGGGGTACTGTTTTACTCGTAGGACCTTGACAAACACTAATATGTGTGTTTTATAGCAGTAAAACATAAAAGCTTGATGACAGAAACAGCCAAAATGCAGTGTTTGTGTAAAAAAACGCATACAACAAAAATGACCACTACATTTGGCCAGGTGTTGTGACTAAGGGGCTTCACAAAAAGACGTGACATGGCCCTTTTGGAATACCCTAGGGTGTCTACTTTTGTAAATGGTATGCCATGATGGGGTCATTTTCATTCCTGGGCTGCTATAATGTATGAAAGGCAACTTAAGCCCAGAAAATGAATGTGCCAGATTTCTATGTAAATGGGTAGGCCGTATGTTGGGCCTTGTAAATTCCAGAAAACTCAGAAAACCTGTACATGGGGGGGTATCGTTATACTCATGGGACATCGCTTAACACAAGTATGGGTGTTTTATTGCAGTAACATATATCAGGATGATGATATTCACAATAAAATCATTTGGAAAGCTTCAAATTTCTTAATTTCTCACACTTACTTTGATTTTTTTTATATAAAATTATAGTTGAGAAATAAATCTTTTATGCCAAAAGAAAGCCCTATCTGTCCTCTAAAAAACAATATATAATTAGTGTGGGTGCACTTAATGTGAAAGGGGTAAATTATGGTTGAAAAGACATATAGCTGAAATTCAAGGTTTCGTTTACGTTCAGAACTTGAACAATTGCCTATGTCATGAAAGGGTTAATAATCCTATTATAAACAAGTGCACTTAAATTCATCATTGACATTTCACTCCTTTTCTTCAAAAACTTACCGTTTAATCCTGACAGCCACTGCAGCGTTTCCTCCGACTGTTACAAGCCCTCTTCGTGGGTTCAAAATGACGAATCTGTCTTCCTCCAATCACGGCGTTGCATCAGGCTATGACCCCCCCGGGGGAAAGCCGCAATTGGAGCAAGCCGGATTCGTCATTTCTGACGTAAGAAGAGACTTCCAACGGCCGGGGGAATCTCTGGAGCGGCTTTCAGTATTAAAAGGTTGTGTTTTTTTTTTTTTTTTTTTAAGAAAAGGAGTGAAATGTCAATTATGTTGAATTAAAGTGCCCTTGTTTTTAATAGGTTTATTAAAAACCGGGCACTAATTCATCCAAATTGACCTTCACTTTAAGATGATTTTCATTGTTTATATTTTTTTTTTTTTTTTTCTCTCTAAGGCCTGGTACTGTCGCCCTTCGTGAAATCAGGCGTTATCAGAAGTCAACTGAACTTCTGATCCGCAAACTTCCTTTCCAGCGTCTGGTTCGTGAAATTGCTCAAGATTTCAAGACAGATCTGCGCTTCCAGAGCGCTGCAATTGGTGCTTTACAGGTAAATTTTTTTTTTGTATATTTTTAATTTAGTACAGATTTGTTTATAAAATTAGCCCTAATTCTAATCTTGGATTTGCAGTGAAATATAAATGAGTTTGGTAATCCCATGTCAATTTACTATTTAGTGGTTGGAAGTGTTGCTGTACAAAGATCCACCACCATGCTGACCTAAAATCCCCAGCCACTTGTGTTGTCGGTAAAATTGCACATGGAAACCATAATTTCCAGCATGCAGTGTTGGGTTCTCAATGTCTTATTTGCCCATCCCTACTGCTTCATGTTTCGTCATTTCCAACACACTTGTTACTGTCATTTCTGCGTAAATCTAAATGATACATTTCTGGTTTGGTGCTGATTGTTGTGTGTTTTTTTTTTTTTTTCTTACATTTTTTGTTCATCCCTGGGAAGACAGTTGGCTACTAATAATAAAGTTTTTATGTCCCATTATACAGATTTAAATCACGTTTAACCAAATTCTTTTTGGAATGAAGAAAATGGCTGCATTATAAATGGTGGTTGTTTAGTTTTTTTTATTTATTTTTTAAAATATTCTAGGCTTGTAGTAGTGATCCTGAAATTTCATTAAAGGGACACTGAACCCAAAAATTTATTTCATGATTCAGATAGAGCATGCAATTTTAAGCAACTTTCTAATTTACTCCTATTAATTTTTCTTCGTTCTCTTGCTATCTTTATATGAAAAAGAAGGCATATAAGCTTTTTTCTTGGTTCAGAACTCTGGACAGCAGTTTTTGATTGGTGGATGAATTTATCCAGTGTTGTGTATCTTACCCAGTTTCTTCTGACTTGTGAAATATTTCCTGCATAAAGTTCCTACATAAGTGAGGTGGTCGTCTCGTGGCTCCTGGGCCTTAAAGTGAATGTCAATTTTGATGCTAAAGTGCCCAGTTTTAAGAAAATTTGAATAAAAACAGGGGCACTTTAATTCATCAAAATATACATTTCACTTGTGTTGTGAAAAAATACCTTTAAATATTGACAGCCCCTCCAGCTTCCTCCGTCCGTCGCAAAGCCTCTTCCTGGGTGTAAAATGAGGAATTCGACTTCCTCCAATCACAGCGCTGAAACAGACACTGATTCCCCGGGGGGCCGTGATTGGAGGATGACCGATCCATTATTTCTGACGTCAGAAATGGTTTTCGACGACTGGTAAGCTGGATCGGCTGTCAAGTTTAAAAGGTATTTTTTCACAACGGGTGAAATGTAAATTTTGATGAATTAAAGTGCCCCTGTTTTTTAATCGAATTTTTAAAAAGCGGGCACTTTAGCATCAAAATTTAAATTTACTTCAAATTGAATGGGATTGATTTAAATTGCTGACCTGCAGTATATGTAGTTTTTAATATGGTATTTCTCTTTGGCTGTGGTGCGTTTCTATGGAAACTAGTTAAAAGGACATGAACCCCAATTTTTTTTTCTTTCATGATTTAGACAGCTCATAACCATTTTAAACAACTTTCCTGAAAGGTTTATCTAGGTAAGCTCAGGTGCAGCAAAGAAACCTAGGTTCTAACTGTTGATTGGCGGCTGCATGTATATACAGATTGTCATTGGCTCACCAATGTGTTCAATTGGAAACCAGTAGTGCATTGCTGCTCTTTCCACAAATACCAAGAGAATGAAGTAAACTGTAAGGTTGTTTAATGTTCTACCTAAATCATTAAATACATTTTTTTTTGGGGGGGTAGGGGTTTGATGTCCCTTTTAATCTTGGTCATAGTGTGTTAATATCCTACCTTGTAACCTATTTATTATAACCCCTTTAGACTAAATTTGTTGTGACATTTGTCTACTAGTGTTTATAGCTGAGTGACAAGAGCCATATCCCATCTTATGTTATGTCCTTTTTTTTCTGTTTAAATATTGTCATTGCTTAATATATGAAGCATACTCCCTATAATAGCCCTACATAAACAAATGGCTTTTAATACATTCTGTAGTGTGTAGGGGGGAACAATACTTTGTATTATGTATTAATATTGTTGCTTAGGCTTGCTGCCTTAGACTGCCACCTAGTGGACAATTTAGAGTTTAATATACAGAGAATGTCTACTGGTTTCTGCGTTTTTGTTTTGTTTTTGTTTTTCTTCTTTTTTCCAGGTAACAGTATATTTATAGGCAACCTATAAGCAGCCTGTTATATTTTTTTTAAGGCTATGACATATCAGACTATCATTTTAAAGAGTTGAAGGTACAGTGTACTGTAAAAATGTTTTTAGCTTTTTCTTAATGTGTTTCCAGTGACTGGTATACCAGCTGCAGAGTATAACATGTATGAGAAATCACTTATTTAGTTTTGTTTTTGTATATGAAATTGCATCTTTCGTTCTTTGGCATTGGTTGATCTTATAGGGAAATTAGATCTCCTTATTTTATCACTTGGTGTACACACACACACACACTTTCTTTTTTATCTGTCTGACTCTGTATCCAAAGCCCAATACATAAAGAGAACAATTGACATTTAAATTGTATTGCTTAGAGTGTAACTGGCTATGTTTACACTACTTTTCTATAGCCAATAATTAAGTATATAATCTTTCAGTATAGCTGGGGCTACCACAGACAAAATCAGCTATTTCAAAGGCTACAATAAATGTGAATGAGCTATTTGTAGACACTTTATTGCTAGTAAAATGGATCATTGGGAACAATTGAAACGAGATTTTAAGTAGAATTGTAATACTTGTATGTGCCAGCATTTAGCATATTACAAATTTAAGACTGTTTTGGTATTTTGTAGTAAAACGGCTCCTTTATTACCAGCAAAGGTGTTAAACACATAATAAAGATCCTGCTCAGCCTGTGAGCCGATTGGCCGTAGCAGTTGCACGACCACACCAACCACCAGCTGTGTTTAGTTTGGCAGCTGCAGCGCTTTGCATCTCTTAGAGGGACTTTAACAACACATTTAACAGATTTGTAGGGGTTAATCTCAGAGTTGGAGCCTCTGCAAATTCGAGCATTCCCTTTAAATGGTATTGGTGGTGATTTCTTTGTGGAAAAGATTTTTAGAAAGACGAGCGCAAAATGATCTACAACAAACACCTAATAAGGAGATATTCCCAAACCTCCAAGGAAACAAAGTAAATTACAATTAGCTACTTACAGGTGCGCAAAAGGAATGCTTAAGTTTATAGTAAAAAAAGGTTTGTTTTTTTTATAGTAGACTATCTGACTCTTAGAATAAATAACAGCCAAGAGTTTTTATATATATATCTCTCTCTCTATATCTATATATCTCCTCAAATATGGTCTTGAAAAATACATACACATCTCTCCTCAAATATGGTCTATGTTTATTCTAAGAGTCAGTCTACTATAACCCCCCCCCCCTTTTTTTACTATAAACTTAAGCATTCCTTTTGCGCACCTGTAAGTAGCCATTTGTAATTTACTGGTGATTTCTTTGTGCCAGCCTTTTAATGCTTCAGTGTGTTCTGGTTAAATGGTTTTATCGTTCCTGTGAACGAGCAGCAGTTATGAAGTTTAAAATGTTTTTGCCTGGACTTTGCAGCTGTTACATTTATTTTAAAACAAGTGCACAACTCATCCCCACCGGTTGCTCACTGGCTTATGATATATAGAGAGCTTTTTTGATATAATGCTTAAAAATGACATTAAAGGGGCATGAAAGTCAAAAATATTTAGACTGAAATTTGTTTGTTAAACTGTGTTCTCTTATTCACAAGCACATACTGAGATATGCTCAGGAGTGTGCCTTTGTCTTGAGTATTATGACAGCTGTTTGCAACAATGTATTTAACTTTTGTTACAGTGAAATGTAAATTTGCTGTAAAACATGTTGTCTAACCCCCCCACCCCCCACTTTGGAAAGCTGCTACAAACAATATTATTTACTTAGTTATCTTGTGTATATCAAGTAATATCAGCCAAGTGTGTCACACACACCTTTATTTTCTGCATTTTGGTTTTAATTCAAACTTCCCACTGTTTGCATTTAGAGAAAAGGATCTGGATTGGTCACCACCATAGCCAAAGCTTGCCATGCTCATTGTGTTAGCACAACCTCTGCTGAGGTTGATTATCAAATATGTAGCAGGGTTTGCCCTGAAGTCTGGAGAAGCTCTGAGACTTGGGAAACCCACGTTTCAGAGTTACATTTACAGGTAAAGGGGCAAAATTTATATTGCAGATATTTTACTACACATAATTCATGTAGTGAAACAATTTTGCAATATACTTTCATTAATTATTTTGTTCTCCTTTTCTGTAATTTAATGCTGAATATTGTGGGCTTTCCAATTCATGTTAAAGTGAAGGTAAACTTTGAATGAAAGCCCGTTTTGTAAAAATACTATTAAAAACAGGGGCACTTTCGTTCATCAAAGTTTACAAAGCAGTCGTTTTGATTAAAAACTTTGCCTTTTTTTTTTTTTTTTTTTAGACAGAGCAGCTTCCCCCTCCTGGAAATTCTCTCTTTACACGTCAGCAATGACTTATCCAGCTTCCTCCAATCACAGCATGGCCTCAGGCAATAACCACCCTGGGGGGAAAGCCGTGATTGGAGGAAGCTGGATTAGTCATTGCTGACGTGTGAAGAGGATTTCCAGGAGGGGAAAGCTGCTGTAGCTGTGAAAAGAAAAAAAAAGGTAAACATTTTTTTTAATCAAAACGGCTGCTTTGTAAACTTTGATTAATGAAAGTTCCCCTGTTTTTAACCTTTTAATGCCGTTATGACGGAATAGAACGTCATGGCCAACGGCTGTCTTGAAGCCGTCTGTGCTTCCTGGATTTGATTGCGGTCTGGTGAGCGTTCCTAGGGTTATAGGGACGCCCCCCAGATGCGATCCAATAATTGAAATCTCGCGATCATGTGCATGGTCGCGTGGTTTCAATTTGTCTACATCGGAACAGTTGTTGCAGAAAAGGTAACCTCAGTTACAATATGGCAGTGCCCACTGCTTTATAGACAATAAATATTGGGAACAAAATCGGGGTAAAAGTTAAACTAATATTTTTAAAAATCTATGTACACATGTATTCTCAGGCTAATCCTTTGCTTTGAATACATCATTCAGGCAATTATTTATTTTAGGGTTGCACCGATACCATTTTTTTAATGACAGAGTACAAGTACCGATACTTGTTTTCAAATACTCGCCGATACCAATTACCGATACTTTTTTTTTTTTTTTAATGTCATGTGACAGTTTACCAAGCACAATACAGACTATATTTATAAAGAAGGAATCTTAAATAATTAAAGGACTGTAATTCAAAAGACATTATGAAATAATAAGTTTTATTTGTCACAAAGTTCACTGAACATGTTTATAAATAAAAAATATTACAATAAAATATTACATTTAAAGGGGTGATACAATTGGGTTGTAGGGCTGTTATATAACATCAAGCTGACATTTGTATGGAGGTTCGACTCTAAGCTGAACAGTCTTTCACTTTCCACACTACTGCATGGGGCAGAAAGATATTTTTGGGCCATTTTAGCCAGAGCTGGAATCTATTAACTGCCCAGTAATTCAGGGGTTTGTCTGAACGAGGTACAGTGATCTCTCCTACAATAATACAAATAACAGCAATTTGTATTGGCAAAACAGTAGTAAACAAATTTTTAGTTTAGTCTCCACTCCAGTTTAAAATGAAATGGGAACATGCAGTTTGAAAAAAACGCCACAAGATATCATATGGGTAGGAAGTGGAGGTATCGGTGCATTTGCATGAGTAAAAGTACTCATGCAAATACTTGGTATTGATACCGATACCGATACTAGTATCGGTATCGGTGCAACCCTAGTTTATTTATTGTGTAATGTCCCTTTTTAAGGGCATATTGCAAATGTACGTATTTTAACTAATTATACTGATGTTTTGTAAGCCTCTTCTTTCATGCCAGGTTTGTGAATACTTTTCTTTCAGCTAGTATAGCTATGGGAGTTGAGGTCATCAGTCTGCAAACACTGGATACTGCAGTATTGGTTGATCACAAACCTGTTACCTGCTCAGTTTTACTTAACTTTTTAATAAACAACCCTAATTTGTTTGTTTCATACACATGCCTACAAATCTGTCCACGTAGCATTTTTGCTGTACGTTTTCACTATGTTGTCTTTACCAAATGTATCACCCTGTATTAATTATAGCTTAACATATAGTGACTGATAATAATATTGTCCTTTTTTTTTTTTTTTCCCCTAATATAGGAGGCAAGTGAGGCCTACCTGGTTGGTCTGTTTGAGGACACCAACCTGTGTGCTATCCACGCCAAACGAGTCACAATTATGCCAAAAGATATCCAGCTAGCTCGTCGCATACGTGGTGAACGTGCTTAAATCTTCTGAAACCTGAGAGAAAAAGTCATCTTCAAACCCGAAAAAAAAAATCTTTTCTTCCTGTTATTGGTAGTTATGAACATTAGATTTTATTTTTTTCTCTCCATGGGGTTTAAAGGTACCTAAATATATGGTTGTCATTGGAAATTTAGGGGAAATAATTGGGTTGGGTGAATTTTTTTTTTCCACTTTCATTTGTGTGTGACTTTTTAATATAAATGCGGGGGCATATTGCATTATGTGCAGACAAAACAACAAAAAAAAAACATTGATGCGTGAACAAGATTCAGCAGTTCAACTTTATATCAAAAATATAAATAAATGTTAAATTTTTCTGGACAATGCCAGCATTTGGATTTTTTTTTTTTTAAATAAGTAAATTTCTTATCGATGGCAACTAAATGGTGTTTGTCATTTTTATCATGTAGTAAATTCCATCCATTCACCATATACTTATTTTTTTTTTTTTTTTTTTTTTTGGTTAATGAGTTGTCCTACATGCAAGTACATGTATTTAATGTTGTCTGTCTTCTGTGCTATTCCTGTAAGTTTGCTATTAAAATCCATTAAACAACTCGGCTTCAATTATTTATATTCTTAGATGTAGGTGTCATTTTTTGTTTTTTCTCCTCAATCTCCGCACTAACACAAGGGGTTATTGGTGTATGGGCCTATCTTGACCATAGGGCATTAGCCCGGTGTGCCAGGGCCAGTTGTGTATGATACAGGGCCTGTCCTGCCTCTCACTTCCTTTCCTTGGCAGATCATGGACAGTCCCAACTCTCACCCAGTTCCTCTGAACTGGCCCAGAGAAGTGTCCTGCTGTCAACTGTAATTTGGGGTTGACTTGTGTCCTGCCCTATGGATAGGGGCATAACTACAGGGGGTCTCAGAGGTCTCAATTGGGACTAAGCCCACACATCTAGGGCCCCCTCAGTCAGTCAGCCTCCATTATGTCTCTTCAACCTTCCCCCATCCCATCTGGGGGCCCTTCCTGCAGCAAAAGAAGGCTTACAGTATATGGAAAGTGTATTAAAGGGACAGTATAAGCCAAAATAAACTTTCATGATTCAGATAGAGCATGTAATTTTAAACAATTTTCCAATTTACTTTTATCACCAATTTTGCTTAGTTCTCTTGGTATTCTTAGTTAAAAGCTTAACCTAGGAGGTTCATATGCTAATTTCTTAGACCTTGAAGCCCACCTCTTTCAGATTGCATTTTAACAGTTTTTCACCACTAG
The DNA here is from genome assembly GCF_027579735.1 of Bombina bombina. NCBI lineage: Eukaryota > Metazoa > Chordata > Amphibia > Anura > Bombinatoridae > Bombina > Bombina bombina. The sequence continues at coordinate 1,159,780,892 of NC_069502.1, forward strand.
AGGGTGTTAGTTCACGTATTTCATATAGATAACACTGTGCTTGTGCACAAGAAGTTATCTGGGAGCAGGCACTGATTGGCTAGACTGCAAGTCTGTCAAAAGAACTGAAAAAAGGGGCAGTTTGCAGAGGCTTAGATACAAGATAATCACAGAGGTTAAAAGTATATTATTATAACAGTTATGAAAAATATTGGGAAATGAGTAATAAAGGGATTATCTATCTTTTAAAACAATAAAAATTCTGGTGTAGACTGTCCCTTTAATCTGCCTTTTTGGTGGCTAGATTTTCAAGATGACTGCTCTGATGCATAAAACTTGCTGCCATATTTGTACAGGAAGGAAAGTTTTATAGGGACACCGAACCCAAATTTTTTTCTTTTGTAATTCAGATAGAGCATGACATTTTAAGCAACTTTCCAATTTACTCCTATTATCAAATTTTCTTCATTCTCTTGGTATCTTTATTTGAAATGCAAAAAAACATAATTTATGTAAGAACTTACCTGAAATTCATTTCTTTCATATTAGCAAGAGTCCATGAGCTAGTGACGTATGGGATATACATTCCTACCAGGAGGGGCAAAGTTTCCCAAACCTCCATATGCCTATAAATACACCCCTCACCACACCCACAAATCAGTTTAACGAATAGCCAAGAAGTGGGGTGATAAGAAAAAAGTGCGAAGCATAAATATAAGGAATTGGAATAATTGTGCTTTATACAAAAAAAATCATAACCACCAGAAAAAAAGGGTGGGCCTCATGGACTCTTGCTAATATGAAAGAAATGAATTTATCAGGTAAGTTCTTACATAAATTGTTTTCTTTCATGTAATTAGCAAGAGTCCATGAGCTAGTGACGTATGGGATAATGACTACCCAAGATGTGGATCTTCCACGCAAGAGTCACTAGAGAGGGAGGGATAAAATAAAGACAGCCAATTCCGCTGAAAAAAATCCACACCCAAAAATAAAGTTTAAATCTTATAAAGAAAAAAACTGAAAATATAAGCAGAAGATTCAAACTGAAACAGCTGCCTGAAGTACTTTTCTACCAAAGACAGCTTCAGAAGAAGAAAACACATCAAAATGGTAGAATTTAGTAAAAGTATGCAAAGAAGACCAAGTTGCTGCTTTGCAAATCTGATCAATCGAAGCTTCATTCCTAAACGCCCAGGAAGTAGAAACTGACCTAGTAGAATGAGCTGTAATCCTTTGAGGCGGAGTACTACCCGACTCGACATAAGCATGATGAATTAAAGATTTCAACCAAGATGCCAAAGAAATGGCAGAGGCCTTCTGACCTTTCCTAGAACCGGAAAAGATAACGAATAGACTAGAAGTCTTTCGGAAATTCTTAGTAGCTTCAACATAATATTTCAAAGCTCTAACTACATCCAAAGAATGCAATGATTTCTCCTTAGAATTCTTAGGATTAGGACATAATGAAGGAACCACAATTTCTCTACTAATGTTGTTGGAATTCACAACCTTAGGTAAAAATTCAAAAGAAGTTCGCAACACCGCCTTATCCTGGTGAAAAATCAGAAAAGGAGATTCACAAGAAAGAGCAGATAATTCAGAAACTCTTCTGGCAGAAGAGATGGCCAAAAGGAACAAAACTTTCCAAGAAAGTAATTTAATGTCCAATGAATGCATAGGTTCAAACGGAAGAGCTTGAAGAGCCCCCAGAACCAAATTCAAACTCCAAGGAGGAGAAATTGACTTAATGACAGGTTTTATACGAACCAAAGCTTGTACAAAACAATGAATATCAAGAAGATTAGCAATCTTTCTGTGAAAAAGAACAGAGAGCAGAGATTTGTCCTTTCAAAGAACTTGCAGACAAACCTTTATCCAAACCATCCTGAAGAAACTGTAATATTCTCGGAATTCTAAAAGAATGCCAGGAAAAATGATGAGAAAGACACCAAGAAATGTAAGTCTTCCAGACTCGATAATATATCTCCCTAGATACAGATTTACGAGCCTGTAACATAGTATTAATCACAGAGTCAGAGAAACCTCTTTGACTAAGAATCAAGCGTTCAATCTCCATACCTTTAAATTTAAGGATTTGAGATCCTGATGGAAAAAAGGACCTTGCGACAGAAGGTCTGGCCTTAACGGAAGAGTCCACGTTTGGCAAGAGGCCATCCGGACAAGATCCGCATACCAAAACCTGTGAGGCCATGCTGGAGCTACCAGCAGAGCAAACGAGCATTCCTTCAGAATCTTGGAGATTACTCTTGGAAGAAGAACTAGAGGCGGAAAGATATAGGCAGGATGATACTTCCAAGGAAGTGACAATGCATCCACTGCTTCCGCTTGAGGATCCCTGGATCTGGACAGATACCTGGGAAGTTTCTTGTTTAGATGAGAGGCCATCAGATCTATTTCTGGAAGTCCCCACCTTTGAACAATCTGAAGAAATACCTCTGGGTGAAGAGACCATTCGCCCGGATATAACGTTTGGCGACTGAGATAATCCGCTTCCCAATTGTCTATACCTGGGATATGAACCGCAGAAACTAGACAGGAGCTGGATTCCGCCCATACCAGAATTCGAGATACTTCTTTCATAGCCAGAGGACTGTGAGTCCCTCCTTGATGATTGATGTATGCCACAGTTGTGACATTGTCTGTCTGAAAACAAATGAACGATTCTCTCTTTAGAAGAGGCCACAACTGAAGAGCTCTGAAAATTGCACGGAGTTCCAAAATATTGATCGGTAATCTCACCTCCTGAGATTCCCAAACCCCTTGTGCTGTCAGAGACCCCCACACAGCTCCCCAACCTGTAAGACTTGCATCTGTTGAAATTACAGTCCAGGTCGGAAGAACAAAAGAAGCCCCCTGAACTAAACGATGGTGATCTGTCCACCACGTCAGAGAGTGTCGTACAATCGGTTTTAAAGATATTAATTGAGATATCTTTGTGTAATCCCTGCACCACTGGTTCAGCATACAGAGCTGAAGAGGTCGCATGTGAAAACGAGCATGCAGCAGTCGTAAGACCTAGAATTTCCATGCATAAGGCTACCGAAGGGAATGATTGTGACTGAAGGTTTCGACAAGCTGATATCAATTTTAGACGTCTCTTGTCTGTCAAAGATAGTCATGGACACTGAATCTATCTGGAAACCTAAAAAGGTTACCTGTGTCTGAGGAATCAATTAACTTTTTGGTAAATTGATCCTCCAACCATGATGTTGAAGAAACAATACAAGTCGATTCGTATGAGATTCTGCTAAATGTGAAGACTGAGCAAGTACCAAGATATCATTGTCCAAATAAGGAAATACCACAATACCCTGTTCTCTGATTACAGACAGAAGGGCACCGAGAACCTTTTTAAAAATTCTTGGAGCTGTAGCTAGGCCAAACGGCAGAGCCACAAACTGGTAATGCTTGTCTAGGAAAGAGAATCTCAGAAACTGATAGTGATCTGGATGAATCGGAATATGCAGATATGCATCCTGTAAATCTATTATGGACATATAATGCCCTTGCTGAACAAAAGGCAGGATAGTCCTTATAGTTACCATTTTGAATGTTGGTATCCTTACATAACGATTCAATATTTATAGATCCAGAACTGGTCTGAAGGAATTCTCCTTCTTTGGTACAATGAAGAGATTTGAATAAAACCCCAGTCCCTGTTCCAGAACTGGAACTGGCATAATTACTCCAGCCAACTCTAGATCTGAAACACATTTCAGAAATGCTTGAGCCTTCGCTGGGTTTACTGGGACACGGGAAAGAAAAAATCTCTTTGCAGGAGGCCTTATCTTGAAGCCAATTCTGTACCCTTCTGAAACAATGTTCTAAATCCAAAGATTGTGAACGGAATTGATCCAAATTTCTTTGAAAAAACGTAATCTGCCCCCTACCAGCTGAGCTGGAATGAGGGCCGCACCTTCATGTGGACTTAGGAGCTGGCTTTGATTTTCTAAAAGGCTTGGATTTATTCCAGACTGGAGATGGTTTCCAAACTGATACCGCTCCTGAGGATGAAGAATCAGGCTTTTGTTCCTTGTTGTGACGAAAGGAACGAAAACGATTATTAGACCTAAATTTACCTTTAGATTTTTTATCCTGTGGTAAAAAAAGTTCCTTTCCCTCCAGTAACAGTTGAGATAATAGAATCCAACTGAGAACCAAACAATTTATTACCCTGGAAAGAAAGGGAAAGCAGAGTAGACTTGGAAGACATATCAGCATTCCAAGTTTTAAGCCATAAAGCTCTTCTAGCTAAAATAGCTAGAGACATATACCTGACATCAACTCTAATGATATCAAAGATGGCATCATAAATAAAATTATTAGCATGTTGAAGAAGAATAATAATGCTATGAGAATTATGATCTGTTACTTGTTGCGCTAAAGCTTCTAACCAAAAAGTTGAAGCTGCAGCAACATCCGCTAAAGATAAAGCAGGTCTAAGAAGATTACCTGAACACAAGTAAGCTTTTCTTTGAAAGGATTCAATTTTCCTATCTAAAGGATCCTTAAAGGAAGTACCATCTGCCGTAGGAATAGTAGTACGCTTAGCAAGAGTAGAGACAGCCCCATCAACCTTAGGGATTTTGTCCCAAAACTCTAATCTGTCAGATGGCACAGGATATCTTATCTAAACGTTTAGATTTAGTATCAAGAGGACCGGAATCCTCAATTTCTAATGCAATTAGGACTTCTTTAAGTAAAGAACGAATAAATTCCATTTTAAATAAATATGAAGATTTATCAGCATCAACCTCTGAGACAGAATCCTCTGAACCAGAAGAACCATTATCAGAATCAGAATGATGATGTTCATTTAAAAATTCATCTGAAAAATAAGAAGTTTTAAAAGACTTTTTACGTTTACTAGAAGGAGGAATAACAGACATAGCCTTCTTAATGGATTTATAAACAATCTCTTATGTTATCAGGAACACTCTGAGTATTAGATGTTGACGGAACAGCAACAGGTAATGTAACAGTACTAAAGGAAATATCTGCATTAACAAGTTTGTCATGACAAACAGTACAAACAACAGCTGGAGGAACAGATACCATAAGTTTACAGCAGATACACTTAGCTTTGGTAGCTCCAGCACCAGGCAGCGATTTTCCAGAAGTATCTTCTGACTCAGTTTCAACGTGGGACATCTTGCAATATGTAATAGAAAAAACAACATATAAAGCAAAATTGATCAAATTCCTTAAATGACAGTTTCAGGAATGGGAAAAAATGCCAGTGAACAAGCTTCTAGCAACCAGAAGCAATAAATAATGAGACTTAAATAATGCGGAGACAATAGTGACGCCCATATTTTTTTAGAGCCAAAAATGACGCCCACATTATTTGGCGCCTAAATGCTTTTGGCGCCAAAAATGACGCCACATCCGGAACGCCGACACTTTTGGCGCAAAAGAACGTCAAAAAAGTCTGCGCCAAGAATGACGCAATAAAATGAAGAATTTTCAGCCCCCGCGAGCCTAACAGCCCACAGGGAAAAAGTCAAATTTTAAGGTAAGAAAAAAATTGATTTATTCATATGCATTATCCCAAATATGAAACTGACTGTCTGAAATAAGGAATGTTGAACATCCTGAGTCAAGGCAAATAAATGTTTGAATACATATATTTAGAACTTTATAAAAAAGTGCCCAACCATAGCTTAGAGTGTCACAGAAAATAAGACTTACTTACCCCAGGACACTCATCTACATGTTGTAGAAAGCCAAACCAGTACTGAAACGAAAATCAGCAGAGGTAATGGTATATATATATATATATAAGAGAATATCGTCGATCTGAAAAGGGAGGTAAGAGATGAATCGCTACGACCGATAACAGAGAACCTATGAAATAGACCCCGTAGAAGGAGATCATTGAATTCAAATAGGCAATACTCTCCTCACATCCCTCTGACATTCACTGCACGCTGAGAGGAAAAACATAATTTATGTAAGAACTTACCTGATGGACTCTTGCTAATATGAAAGAAATGAATTTATCAGGTAAGTTCTTACATAAATTATGTTTTCTTTCATGTAATTAGCAAGAGTCCATGAGCTAGTGACGTATGGGATAATGACTACCCAAGATGTGGATCTTTCCACACAAGAGTCACTAGAGAGGGAGGGATAAAATAAAGACAGCCAATTCCTGCTGAAAATAATCCACACCCAAAATAAAGTTTAACGAAAAACATAAGCAGAAGATTCAAACTGAAACCGCTGCCTGAAGTACTTTTCTACCAAAAACTGCTTCAGAAGAAGAAAATACATCAAAATGGTAGAATTTAGTAAAAGTATGCAAAGAGGACCAAGTTGCTGCTTTGCAGATCTGGTCAACCGAAGCTTCATTCCTAAACGCCCAGGAAGTAGATACTGACCTAGTAGAATGAGCTGTAATTCTCTGAGGCGGAATTTTACCCGACTCAACATAGGCAAGATGAATTAAAGATTTCAACCAAGATGCCAAAGAAATGGCAGAAGCTTTCTGGCCTTTCCTAGAACCGGAAAAGATAACAAATAGACTAGAAGTCTTACGAAAAGATTTCGTAGCTTCAACATAATATTTCAAAGCTCTAACAACATCCAAAGAATGCAACGATTTCTCCTTAGAATTCTTAGGATTAGGAAATAATGAAGGAACCACAATTTCTCTACTAATGTTGTTGGAATTCACAACTTTAGGTAAAAATTCAAAAGAAGTTCGCAACACCGCCTTATCCTGATGAAAAATCAGAAAAGGAGACTCACAAGAAAGAGCAGATAATTCAGAAACTCTTCTAGCAGAAGAGATGGCCAAAAGGAACAAAACTTTCCAAGAAAGTAATTTAATGTCCAAAGAATGCATAGGTTCAAACGGAGGAGCTTGAAGAGCTCCCAGAACCAAATTCAAACTCCAAGGAGGAGAAATTGACTTAATGACAGGTTTTATACGAACCAAAGCTTGTACAAAACAATGAATATCAGGAAGAATAGCAATCTTTCTGTGAAAAAGAACAGAAAGAGCAGAGATTTGTCCTTTCAAAGAACTTGCGGACAAACCCTTATCTAAACCATCCGGAAGAAACTGTAAAATTCTCGGTATTCTAAAAGAATGCCAAGAAAAATGATGAGAAAGACACCAAGAAATATAAGTCTTCCAGACTCTATAATATATCTCTCGAGATACAGATTTACGAGCCTGTAACATAGTATTAATCACGGAGTCAGAGAAACCTCTTTGACCAAGAATCAAGCGTTCAATCTCCATACCTTTAAATTTAAGGATTTCAGATCCTGATGGAAAAAAGGGCCTTGTGACAGAAGGTCTGGTCTTAACGGAAGAGTCCATGGTTGGCAAGAGGCCATCCGGACAAGATCCGCATACCAAAACCTGTGAGGCCATGCCGGAGCTACCAGCAGAACAAACGAGCATTCCTTCAGAATCTTGGAGATTACTCTTGGAAGAAGAACTAGAGGCGGAAAGATATAGGCAGGATGATACTTCCAAGGAAGTGATAATGCATCCACTGCCTCCGCCTGAGGATCCCGGGATCTGGACAGATACCTGGGAAGTTTCTTGTTTAGATGGGACGCCATCAGATCTATTTCTGGAAGTTCCCACATTTGAACAATCTGAAGAAATACCTCTGGGTGAAGAGACCATTCGCCCGGATGCAACGTTTGGCGACTGAGATAATCCGCTTCCCAATTGTGTACACCTGGGATATGAACCGCAGAGATTAGACAGGAGCTGGATTCCGCCCAAACCAAGATTCGAGATACTTCTTTCATAGCCAGAGGACTGTGAGTCCCTCCTTGATGATTGATGTATGCCACAGTTGTGACATTGTCTGTCTGAAAACAAATGAACGATTCTCTCTTCAGAAGAGGCCAAAACTGAAGAGCTCTGAAAATTGCACGGAGTTCCAAAATATTGATCGGTAATCTCACCTCCTGAGATTCCCAAACTCCTTGTGCCGTCAGAGATCCCCACACAGCTCCCCAACCTGTGAGACTTGCATCTGTTGAAATTACAGTCCAGGTCGGAAGCACAAAAGAAGCCCCCTGAATTAAACGATGGTGATCTGTCCACCATGTTAGAGAGTGTCGAACAATCGGTTTTAAAGATATTAATTGAGATATCTTCGTGTAATCCTTGCACCATTGCTTCAGCATACAGAGCTGAAGAGGTCGCATGTGAAAACGAGCAAAGGGGATCGCGTCCGATGCAGCAGTCATAAGACCTAGAATTTCCATGCATAAGGCTACCGAAGGGAATGATTGTGACTGAAGGTTTCGACAAGCTGTAATCAACTTTAGACGTCTCTTGTCTGTTAAAGACAGAGTCATGGACACTGAATCCATCTGGAAACCCAGAAAGGTTACCCTTGTCTGAGGAATCAAAGAACTTTTTGGTAAATTGATCCTCCAACCATGATCTTGAAGAAACAACACAAGTCGATTTGTATGAGATTCTGCTAAATGTAAAGACTGAGCAAGTACCAAGATATCGTCCAAATAAGGAAATACCACAATACCCTGTTCTCTGATTACAGACAGCAGGGCACCGAGAACCTTTGTAAAAATTCTTGGAGCTGTAGCTAGGCCAAACGGCAGAGCCACAAATTGGTAATGCTTGTCCAGAAACGAGAATCTCAGGAACTGATAATGATCTGGATGAATCGGAATATGCAGATATGCATCCTGTAAATCTATCGTGGACATATAATTCCCTTGCTGAACAAAAGGTAAGATAGTCCTTACAGTTACCATCTTGAACGTTGGTATCCTTACATAACGATTCAATATTTTTAGATCCAGAACTGGTCTGAAAGAATTCTCCTTCTTTGGTACAATGAAGAGATTTGAATAAAACCCCATCCCCTGTTCCGGAACTGGAACTGGCATAATTACTCCAGTCAACTCTAGATCTGAAACACATTTCAGAAATGCTTGAGCTTTTACTGGATTTACTGGGACACGGGAAAGAAAAAATCTCTTTGCAGGAGGTCTCAACTTGAAACCAATTCTGTACCCTTCTGAAACAATGCTCTGAATCCAAAGATTGTGAACAGAATTGATCCAAATTTCCTTGAAAAAACGTAACCTGCCCCCTACCAGCTGAGCTGGAATGAGGGCCGCACCTTCATGTGGACTTAGAAGCAGGCTTTGCCTTTCTAGCAGGCTTGGATTTATTCCAGACTGGAGATGGTCTCCAAACTGAAACTGCTCCTGAGGATGAAGGATCAGGCTTTTGTTCTTTGTTGAAACGAAAGGAACGAAAACGATTATTAGCCCTGTTTTTACCTTTAGATTTTTTATCCTGTGGTAAAAAAGTTCCTTTCCCACCAGTAACAGTTGAAATAATGGAATCCAACTGAGAACCAAATAATTTGTTACCCTGGAAAGAAATGGAAAGTAAAGTTGATTTAGAAGCCATATCAGCATTCCAAGTTTTAAGCCATAAAGCTCTTCTAGCTAAAATAGCTAGAGACATAAACCTGACATCAACTCTGATAATATCAAAAATGGCATCACAGATAAAATTATTAGCATGCTGAAGAAGAATAATAATATCATGAGAATCACGATGTGTTACTTGTTGCGCTAAAGTTTCCAACCAAAAAGTTGAAGCTGCAGCAACATCAGCCAAAGATATAGCAGGTCTAAGAAGATTACCTGAACACAGATAAGCTTTTCTTAGAAAGGACTCAATTTTCCTATCTAGAGGATCCTTAAACGAAGTACCATCTGACGTAGGAATAGTAGTACGTTTAGCAAGGGTAGAAATAGCCCCATCAACTTTAGGGATCTTGTCCCAAAATTCTAATCTGTCAGAAGGCACAGGATATAATTGCTTAAAACGTTTAGAAGGAGTAAATGAATTACCCAAATTATCCCATTCTTTGGAAATTACTGCAGAAATAGCATTAGGAACAGGAAAAACTTCTGGAATAACCACAGGAGCTTTAAATACCTTATCTAAACGTTTAGAAATAGTATCAAGAGGACCAGAATCCTCTATTTCTAAAGCAATTAGAACTTCTTTAAGTAAAGAACGAATAAATTCCATTTTAAATAAATATGAAGATTTATCAGCATCAACCTCAGAGACAGAATCCTCTGAACCAGAGGAGTCATCAGAATCAGAATGATGATGTTCATTTAAAAATTCATCTGTAGGGAGAGAAGTTTTAAAAGATTTTTTACGTTTACTAGAAGGAGAAATAACAGACATAGCCTTCTTTATGGATTCAGAAACAAAATCTCTTATATTATCAGGAACATTCTGCACCTTAGATGTTGAGGGAACTGCAACAGGCAATGGTACTTTACTAAAGGAAATATTATCTGCTTTAACAAGTTTGTCATGACAATCAATACAAACAACAGCTGGAGAAATAGCTACCAAAAGTTTACAGCAGATACACTTAGCTTTGGTAGATTCAGCACTTGACAGCGATTTTCCTGTAGTATCTTCTGGCTCAGATGCAACGTGAGACATCTTGCAATATGTAAGAGAAAAAACAACATATAAAGCAAAATTGATCAAATTCCTTAAATGACAGTTTCAGGAATGGGAAAGAATGCCAAAGAACAAGCTTCTAGCAACCAGAAGCAATAAAAAATGAAACTTAAATAATGTGGAGACAAAAGTGACGCCCATATTTTTTCGCGCCAAATAAGACGCCCACATTATTTGGCGCCTAAATGCTTTTTGGCGCCAAAAATGACGCCACATCCGGAACGCCGACATTTTTGGCGCGAAATAACGTCAAAGAATGGCGCAAAAATTCTATTTCCGTTTCCGGCGTCATACGTGTCGCCGGAAACGGAAATAGAATTTTTGCGCCAAAAAAGTCCGCGCCAAGAATGACGCAATAAAATGAAGCATTTTCAGCCCCCGCGAGCCTAACAGCCCACAGGGAAAAAGTCAAATTTTAAGGTAAGAAAAAATGGTCAAATCAAAATGCATTATCCCAAATATGAAACTGACTGTCTGAAAATAAGGAAAGTTGAACATTCTGAGTCAAGGCAAATAAATGTTTGAATACATATATTTAGAACTTTATAAACAAAGTGCCCAACCATAGCTTGGAGTGTCACAGAAAATAAGACTTACTTACCCCAGGACACTCATCTACATGTAGCAGATAGCCAAACCAGTACTGAAACGAGAATCAGCAGAGGTAATGGTATATATAAGAGTATATCGTCGATCTGCAAAGGGAGGTAAGAGATGAATCTCTACGACCGATAACAGAGAACCTATGAAATAGACCCCTTAGAAGGAGATCACTGCATTCAAATAGGCAATACTCTCCTCACATCCCTCTGACATTCACTGCACGCTGAGAGGAAAACCGGGCTCCAACTTGCTGCGGAGCGCATATCAACGTAGAATCTAGCACAAACTTACTTCACCACCTCCATAGGAGGCAAAGTTTGTAAAAACTGATTTGTGAGTGTGGTGAGGGGTGTATTTATAGGCATTTTGAGGTTTGGGAAACTTTGCCCCTCCTGGTAGGAATGTATATCCCATACGTCACTAGCTCATGGACTCTTGCTAATTACATGAAACAAATGTAAGTTTAGATGCCGGCCCATTTTTAGTGAACATCCTGGGTTGTTCTTGCGGATTGGTGGATAAATTGTTCCACCAATAAGTGTTGTCCAGAGTACTGAATCAAAAAAGCTTAGATGTCTTTTTCAAATAAAGATCAAGAGAACGAAGAAAAATTGAGAATAGGAGTAAATTAGAAAGTTGCTTAAAATTGCATGCTGTATCTGAATCACGAAAGAAAAAAAATTGTGTTTAATGTCCCTTTTAATATCTTGTGTTGGTGAAGCAAGACAGAAGCAGATCACATTGATGGTGCCTGTTTGATTGTAGATGTCTGGAACGGTTTGTGTGCACAATGGGTGCCTGTGATATCAGTAAGCAGTTATTCTTTAAATAGCTTTTATTTTTAACCCCTTAATGACCGCAGCACTTTTCCATTTTCTGTCCGTTTGGGACCAAGGCTATTTTTACATTTTTGCGGTGTTTGTGTTTAGCTGTAATTTTCCTCTTACTCATTTACTGTACCCACACATATTATATACCGTTTTTCTCGCCATTAAATGGACTTTCAAAAGATACCATTATTTTCATCATATCTTATAATTTACTATAAAAAACATAAAATATGAAGGAAAAATGGAAAAAAACACACTTTTTCTAACTTTGACCCCCAAAATCTGTTACACATCTACAACCACCAATAAACACCCATGCTAAATAGTTTCTAAATTTTGTCCTGAGTTTAGAAATACCCAATGTTTACATCTTCTTTGCTTTTTTTGCAAGTTATAGGGCCATAAATACAAGTAGCACTTTGCTATTTCCAAACCACTTTTTTTCAAAATTAGCGCTAGTTACATTGGGACACTAATATCTTTCAGGAATCCCTGAATATCTATTGACATGTATATATTTTTTTTTAGAAGACATCCCAAAGTATTGATCTAGGCCCATTTTGGTATATTTCATGCCACTATTTCACCGCCAAATGCGATCAAATAAAAAAAATTGTTCACTTTTTCACAAATTTTTTCACAAACTTTAGGTTTCTCACTGAAATTATTTACAAACAACTTATGCAATTATAGAATAAATGGTTGTAAATGCTTCTCTGGGATCCCCTTTGTTCAGAAATAGCAGACATATATGGCTTTGGCTTTGCTTTTTGGTAATTAGAAGGCTGCTAAATGCCACTGCGCACAATACGTGTATTATGCCCAGCATTGAAGGGGTTAATTAGGGAGCATGTAAGGAGCTTCTAGGGTTAATTTTAGCTTTAGTGTAGTGTAGTAGACAACACCAAGTATTGATCTAGGCCCATTTTGGTATATTTCATGCCACTATTTCACCGCCAAATGCGATCAAAGTAAAAAAAAATGTTAATTTTTTCACAATTTTAGGTTTCTCACTGAAATTATTTACAAACAGCTTGTGCAATTATGGCACAAATGGTTGTAAATGCTTCTCTGGGATGCCCTTTATTCAGAAATAGCAGACATATATGACTTTGGCGTTGCTTTATGGTAATTAGAAAGTCGCTAAATGCTGCTGCGCATCACACGTGTATTATGGCTAGCAGTGAAGGGGTTAATTAGGTAGTTTGTAGGGAGCTTGCAGGGTTAATTTTAGCTTTAGTGTAGAGATCAGCCTCCCACCTGACACATCCCACCCCCTGATCCCTCCCAAACAGCTCCCTTCTCTCCCCCACCCCACAATTGTCCCCGCCATCTTAAGTACTGGCAGAAAGTCTGCCAGTACTAAAATAAAAGTTTGTTTTTTTTTTTAAAGAAAAAAAAAAAAAAGCATATTTACATATGCTGTGTTTAGGATCCCCCCCTTAACCCCCAACCTCCCTGATCCCCCCCAAAACAGCTCTCTACGCCTCCCTCTCAGCCTTATTGGGGGCCATCTTGGGTACTGGCAGCTGTCTGCCAGTACCCATTTTGAACAATCAAATGTTTATTATTTTTTTTTTTAAATTTCTGTAGTGTAGCTCAATCGCCCCCCACCCCCCCCACCACCTAAATCACACAAGGGCTTTTTTATTTATTTAAATTTTGTCCCACTTTGTGTTTTGGGGACACATTTTTTCCGTAGTGTAGCGGTTCCCACCCGCTCCCTCCCCGTGCACGCGCCCGCCCCCGCCCCCTCGTGCACGTGCGCGCGCCCCCGGACTCCCCCGCCCACGATCCCGCCCCCCTCCACATGACCAGGGCCATCGATGGCCGCCACCCACCTCCCATACCGGCTCCCACCCACCAACGATACCGGCCATCGATGTCCGGTGCAGAGAGGGCCACAGAGTGGCTCTCTCTGCATCGGATGGCCGTGAAAGGTTATTGCAGGATGCCTCCATATCGAGGCATCACTGCAATAACCGGAAAGCAGCTGGAAGCGAGCAGGATCGCTTCCAGCTGCTTTCCACACTGAGGACGTGCAGGGTACGTTCTCAGGCATTAACTGCCTTTTTTCTGAGGACGTACCCTGCACGTCCTCAGTCGTTAAGGGGTTAAACTACATTTCACTTTTTACTATTTGACAACCAGTTTACAAAATACAGAAAGGTGAATCAAACTGGTAGATTATACTTGTTAGATTCCCGATGTAGTTAAATAACAAAAGGAGTGGCCTGCTCTGCCCGGGCCTAATTTTGGCCCCAATCCAGCCCAGTTGGTGTATACCTCCAGTATGCGTCACTTTAAAGTGACACAGCTTTTTGAGATGTTTAACATATCGGTATAGAGTACAACATAGCTTAAAAGGGATAGTCTAGTCAAAATTAAACTTTCATGATCCGGATAGAGCATGCCATTTTAAATAACTTTCTAATTTTACTAATTTTTTCTTTGTTCTCTTGGTATCTTTATTTAAAATGGTTGGAATGTAAATGTAGGAGCCGGCCCATTTTTGATTCAGCACCTGGGTATCGCTGGCTGATTGACTACATTTAGACACCAATCAGCAAGCTCTTCCCAGGTGCTGAACCATAATATTATAAAATAAAATCGACATGCACTGACTTAATGGGCAATCTCACAACATCATTGAGAAGAGTAAGTAAACCAGATAGTTTCCAAAAAGAAGTTCTTTACAAGGCTTTCCAACAAATTATCTGAGTTTTCAAATCTGACCATTGTTCACGTTAAGTTTCACTAGTTCTAGAATGTTCACAAGAAGAGGAGGAACAAGCATGGCTTACAGAGTATGAAATTAAACACCTGCCATATGAATACCACTACTACTTTTACTAAACTATTATTACTAATGCTCACATGTATAAAAGAGTATGAGAACAGGCATACACTTTCAAATGTGTGTGTATACATTATCATCACCTCTTATCGGCATCCAAAGCCGCATCAACAACACCGGAAGAATCGAATACCGCCATCCAGGAACGGAAACAATATATATCCACACCTCCTGCCTCTCATTGGTCAGCTGCAGGGGTGTGTCAGTGATTAAACAATAAGCAGCTGAGGCTACTTCGGATCGATAATTGACATTGCCGGTCATTCAAATTACCCCTAATAACAAAGATAATTGCCGTAGTACACTGCTACACAGCAAATGACACACACCGCCCGGCACTTGCGATAGGGCTATGCATAAAACATAACTTGAACAGGGTATAACATATAATATGGTCTGAATATTGCGCCAATCAGTGCCAGCCATCAAGTCAATAGTACATAGTCAGAGACCATCACCCAGGGTATAACAAAGTATCAAACTCATTTATACAAATAGTTGTGCATCAGCCGTTTGAAAAACTTTTTTAAAATATATACACAGAACTGAGGGGGGGGGGGGGGGGAACATGCCAAGGCATCATCTCTAAACCAACGCCCTTGGAATAAACACATAATTAGACACCCTCAATGATAACACGCTTAGTTACAAAAGTGTCCGTTCAAATATTTCTAAATAAAACTCCGGCCAAGTATGAAATCCCTTCCAGTGCACATTCAAAGCAGGGAGGGGAACATAGTAAAAATACAGCATACATATATGATTGATCACTATGTAAAGGAGGAAAGGGGGTGATCACACAGCTTACATTACAGCATGAATATAGCCAACTTAATAGAACACAGAATAATCTAAGTGCACATTGAGTCCATGAGGGCTAAGTGTGTTAAGCCGATATATCCAGCGGCTTTCACAGCATAGCAATTCATTATGTCTGTTGCCACCCCTTCTGGAGGGAATCACTGTGTCAATGAGCATTGCTTTCAGAGTTGACACGGGATGTTTATGCTCCAGAAAGTGGCGTGCCACTGGCTGATCTGAGCTGCCGTCCTTCAGTGCAGCCCTGATTGCACTTTTATGATTGGCTAGCCTCTCCCTGAAGGTAGTAGTAGTCTTTCCGACATCTCTGCGACACGGACATGTCAAGAAGTAGACCACAAATTGAGAAGTACAAGTTAGACGGTGCCTTATCAAGTAAGCCTTATTTGAATGAGGGTGGTGGAACTTAGGTCCAATTAGCAAAGAGTTACACTGTTTCCACACTGGAAACATCCTGGCTTGGCGTTACCCAACCAGGTTTGGGGTCTCTTCCATGGGTCTGTTTTCATCAACATGGATCTAAGGTTCTGGTTACTCTTATGTACAACTCTGGGTGGTGATGATCCAGCAAAAGGCAAAGAATGGTCGTCTCTTATCAAATGCCAATTTTGGCGGACAATCTCTCCAATTCTGTTTGATACTGGGCTATATGAGGTCACAAAATTCAATTGCTTATCATCTTCACCCACTTTTGGTTTTCTCTCGATGAGTGATGATTGGTTGAAATGGGCAACCTCCTTGAGCACCTGTTCCACTAGTCCCAGGCTGTACCCCCTCTCCAGGAATTTCTTCTTCATATCCTGGAGCTGTGCAGCCTGATTCATAAGAGTCATACGAAATAATTCTGACCCTAACAGTTGGGATTTGATGATGCCCACTTTCAACTGTCTGGGGTGGAAGCTGTCGCTTTGTAAGAGGGTGTTCAGATCTGTGGGTTTGGAATACAGAGTGGTGTTTAATCTGCAACCGCCCTCTGAAGGGGTTTTGAAGATAGAAAGATCCAAGAAGTGGATTCGTTCGTCACTACTCATTTTTGAACGAAATTGAATGTTCAGCTTTATTTAGGTATTGGATTCATAGATTTATCTCCGTTTGGGTACCACTCCAAATGACAAACAAGTCGTCAATGTACCGTTTGTATAACAAGACATCCGGGTTACGGTCGAGGAAGATGAATTTCTCCTCGAACCATGCCATAAAGAGGTTAGCATATGATGGCGCCATGCTTGATCCCATGGCCGTCCCAACTAGTTGCAGGTAGTATGTATCCTCAAAACGAAAATAATTGTGCGTTAAAACCATCAGGAGCCAATCCAGAAATACCTCAATAGGTGGGCCGTCATACTCGGCGCTGGATACTAGAAAGCTTCTAACAGCCTCTATTCCTAGCTCATGCGGGATGACCGTATACAGACTGTTACCATCTAAGGTCACCAGGATACAATCAGCAAGGAATGAACTATTTCCAGGGACTGGCATGGTATGCCAGGATCTTGTGGTTCTGGGAACTCCAGGGGAGCCCACCCCGTATAGGTCTCCCTTAGTTATAGTTGGTCATCTTTAGGGTTTAGATCAGAATGTCGCTGTTTTTTTTTGTTCTCTTTCTATATCTAACTTGAGGTCCCCACCATACCAGTGCATGTTCACTGCGGACTGAGACTTTGGAGGGTATAACATTGTTGAATATCCTCGCTTGGATTTGTGGGTTAGACTTGTTTTTATTGTTTTTCATTCTGTATATTTGGGTGATGGGTGCATGTATTATTAGTATTTTTCGTGTTTACAATATTGGTTGTTTTTTCTTTTATTTGACAGTTTTTCACTTGTCTTGATGAAGGCTTCTACGCAAGCCGAAACGTCGACCTATGACTTACAAATGTTGTTGTCAAAAACAATAAACTAACTTTTATTGCTAATATGCAAACTACACAAATCCTGAGAGTGCCCTCCTTTTTCTAGTTCTTATATATATTTATTATACACACTAAAAGAAAAATACATCAACCTCTCAAGCCTGTGGGGGCCCCATCCGATATGCAGCGTTGCCCGCAGAAGCCGGCGACTCCAGATTTTGCGCGGGTTTGGTATCACATATACGGAGTTACATAGAAGTTACGCTCGTCTATTTCTGCCTTCGCCCGTAGTTATTTGGCCCATAGAGTGATATACAAAACAAGCGCAGTTTGGTATCCAATATACAGCGTAAGGACTTATGTGGCGAAAATGGAGAAATCTTACTCCATTTTCACCTCGCCACAAAATGCAGGCATAGCAAGCCTTGCGCTGAGTATTGGAGCATCGTAACTCCCTAAAATGCCTGCAAAATAAAACAACGCATGCGCAATGTCTATTTACCTGTCAACTGCAATACCTAATAAAGTATTTAACCCCTAAACAGCTGCTCCCGGACCCCGCCGCCACCTACATTAAATGTATTAACCCCTAATCTGACCCCCCTACACCGCTGCCACCTATATTAACCCCTAATCTGACCCCCCTACACCGCCACCACCTATATTAAATATATGACCCCCTACACCGCTGCCACCTATATTAAATATATTAACCCCTAATCTGACCCCCCTACACCGTCGCCACCTATATTAAATATATTACCCCCTAAACCTAAGTCTAACCCTAACACCCCCTAACTTAATTATTATTTAAATAAATCTAAATAATATTAATATTATTAACTAAATTATTCCTATTTAAAACTAAATACTTACCTATAAAATAAACCCTAAGATAGCTACAGTATAATTAATAATTACATTGTAGCTATTTTAGGGTTTATTTTTATTTTACAGGTTACTTTGTATTTATTTTACCTAGGTACAATAGCTATTAAATAGTTAATAACTATTTAATAGCTACCTAGTTAAAATAATTACAAAATTACCTGTAAAATAAATCCTAACCTAAGTTACAAATACACCTAACACTACACTATCAATAAATTAATTAAATAAACTACAATTATCTAAACTAAAATACAATTAAATAAACTAAACTATATTACAAAAAACAAACACTAGATTACAAAAATAAAAAAATATTACAAGTTTAATCTAATTACACCTAATCTAAACCCCCTAATAAAATAAAAAAGCCCCTCCAAATAATAAAATTTCCCTACCCTAAACTAAATTACAAAAGTAATCAGCTCTATTACCAGCCCTTAAAAGGGCCTTTTGTGGGGCATTGCCCCAAAGTAATCAGCTCTTTTACCTGTAAAAATAAATAATAATTAAGTTAGTGGGTGTTAGGGTTAGACTTAGGTTTAGAGGGTAATATATTTAATATAGGTGGCGGCAGTGTAGGGGGGTGAGATTAAGGGGTAATATATTTAATATAGGTGGCGGCGGTGTAGGGGGGTCAGATTAGGGGGTAATATATTTAATATAGGTGGTGGCGGTGTAGGGGGGTCAGATTAGGGGTAATACATTTAATATAGGTTGCGGCGGTTTAGGGGTTAATACTAGGATAGGTTTATTGCGTTGTGGGGGTTTGTCGGTCTAGGGGTTAATAAATTTATTGTTAGGAGTGAGAGGGGGGATTGCGGATAGAGGGGTATACGTGTCGGGCTATTTTTCCGGAGGTGTGTTAGACAGTTACGGCAGATTTAAAAGTTTAGTAAGTTTTTTTTAGGCGCCAGCAGTTTCTAAAGTGCCGTAAGTCACTGGCGACTCCAGAAATTTGTACTTACGCTTATTTCTGGACATCGCTAGTTTTTCCGACTTACGGCACTTTAGCAACTGCCGGCGGGGTATATTGGATACCCCGATGTGCGAGGTGAAACTACTGGTGGCGCGGGTAACCTCACTTGCCCCGAAAAGTACGCCGTATATCGGATCGCGCCCGTGGTATCTAGGCATCCCCATATAAAGAGCAAAGCACTAGCTGGGATGGGACACAATATATAGCTTTAGTAGTATAAGATATTTAGTATGGAGAAACTTGGACAGATGATGCTTAACTGAGTTCTAAATTGCCTCCCACCCAAAAGCAGCAGCATATTAGCATTGGTGGGTAGATGGTTTCTGATGCCTCCCATATGACTGAGTGGAAACCACTACTACCTAATTCCTGCTTGAGTCAGTGCACATGTAGCAATGCAAGAAGGTATTTAGAGAGAGAAAAAAGTTGGCCTCCAAATTGAGAAGCATAAACGCCAAAAAAAAAAATACAGTGCTTATGTAACAAACCCTAATACAACTATGTATAAATATAACACTTCTTGGTTTAATCTAATGCAGGTCCCAGGTGATTTGGAACTTCATTTACCATGATGCTGAGACACTCTTTAGGCTGTCTGAGCATCATGGGAAATGTAGTTCCAAAACATCTGAGGGCCTAAGGTTTGCTGATCCCTGATCTAATGTATGAATTTGTCAGCATTTAATATGTCCATTTTGTGATTAAATAAACTTTGGGTGGCTGAATATATAGATCAGTAGATTTTTATTTAAAGTAGCCTTTCTTTATGTATTTTATTATCCTCCTATGCAATCAAGTAATCTTCTTCTGACTTCTCCCAGGGCCAACTGTTCCACAGAGCTGGTCTAATTATTTTACTATATGATTTGGGTTGTTGCTTCATTTCATCCACTTGTGTTTGTGGTCCAAGGAAGTTTTATTGGATAGCTAGGTAATATTTTCTAGTCAGCTTTTTACAGCTATGCTGCATCACTTTTCTTCATAAATGGAAAGAGTCCACAGCTGCATTCATTACTTTTCGGAATTCAGAACCTGGCCACCAGGAGGAGGCAAAGACCCCAGCCAAAGGCTTAAATTCCCTCTCCCACTTCCCTCATCCCCCTGTCATTCTTTGCCTTTCGTCCCAGGAGGTTGGCAGAGAAGTGTCAGAAGTTTTGATTTAGTCTCTTATGGAGGGTAGTACTCTTTGGCATTCGACAGGAGTTTTAAGTAGTCCTGTCAGCCTTTTAGTTAAAGCTTGGCTGAAGGTTAGAGTCCGGAGATGCAGGGAGAGTCTTTCTGCAAAACCATCCCGACTCATTTTAACAGCTCCACAAGCAATCGGCATTGACGAGTTTCGCTGCCTGCTTTCTTCTCTCAAGTCCATGGCAGAAGCGATGCTACTATCTGTCACACTTGAAGGGCTGTGTTCGTTCCACGGCGTACATTCCGGTAAGATTGTTTCATTTTTCTTTCTTCATGAAATGTACTGTATTACAGATGTTTTCCCAAGGGGCTACCACATAGCGGGACTAACTTATATCAAAGGGTCTCAGTGAGGCTCCTTTTGCATATTGGAATCCAGGGTTAATATCTCCTGAGGGGGGTTATTGAACAGGGAGGTTTTTTTTTACTTTAATTTTTTTATTAGATTTTCAAATAAAATAAGCAGGTACATCATTAGTACGACCAGAGCGTACAATTTCAATGACATAACATACATAATGGATACTTAATGAAGTTCAGTCCTCATTAGCCTTTCATGTTGGTCAACTGGGACTAGGAGTTCTACTGCAATACACTCAATTTATTCAGTTTTTCTGTCAGGTCTTGGAGTGTCTCCTTCCCCGCTTGGGTTGGAGGTTGGGAGGACTTCGGACCTCCTTGCTGCTGGTTCCTGGGGGTCTTGCCTTCAGGGGCTCTTTGGAATTGTCCCTTTTGGTCTTGTTGCTTTTGAGGTTCTCTTCCTTCGGGTCGAGACTTCTGGGCTTTGTCTGTTTCTACTTGATGGTTTTTGCCATCTAATTTAGAAAGTGAGGGCTGTGTGGCTTTTTCTTACTTCCGGGATGATAGGCTGCGTTGTCTCCTTCTCCAAGCTTCGCTTAGGGTTTTTTTCTACTGGGGTTTGGGATGCTCTGCATTCTTCTTCCTTGGGTGTGGTCCTCTGGTTGTGTATCCTGAAAGGACTATGGAGTCTAGCCTTTGTTCTACTCTCTACCTTTGGGTGACTCTGTCCTTGTTTTTTTCCCTTGGAATTGGACTTCCTGTGTGCTATCCTTGATGCCCTTGGGTTCTAGAGTATTTGTGTGACTCTGTCACGCCCTAGCTCATTTTTGGAGGTTGGACTCCTGCTAGGGGTGTCTTCCTTTGGGCTGGGAATTACGAGTGAGTCTTGCTCCAGTTCTCTGGTTTAGTCTGGTTATCTTCCTCTGTGAGGTCTGATTCCTTCAGACGAGATATTTTGTGTTCCCTGGGGTGTTGTTTGTTTTTAAACAATTCTGGGGCCCGGGCCCAGGGTTCTTGTCTTGGATCCTTAAGGATGTCTGGAGACTTATGATCCTGCGGGCTGGTTTGGGGCGACCCAGTTTTTCCCGGGAACGCAGGCTTTTGCTTAATAGCTAGCTCGTTGAGCCTGCAAGCAGCTGAGCCAGGATTTGCGTTCACCTTCGGGTGCTGGCATGTTCCTTATGGCCTGTTTTGTCCTTGGAAAGTGTCCTGCAATGGTTTAGTTGTAGGCTTTGCAGGCTCATAAACTGATAGTTGAGAGTTCATTTCTAGCTATGGCTGCATGTTCTTTACAGTGCATGTCCTTTCACTTTGTGGTGGTTCTATGACACAATAGTTTGCACATGGACTTTTACAAAGTGTGTTCGGGGAGTTTTTTCTCTGTTGGATCAACAGTGGTGTCTGGATGAATTTCATTCGGTCTGTGGTTTGATCAGACTATGACTTTCTTGTCTTGTGGGCATGTGTGCTGTTCTTTATCTGTGCTCTTCCCTTTGAGGGAGTAGTTTGTCTTCCTTAAGAGGTGGGGTTTTCCTCTCTTGGGAGGGTCGTTGTCTTGCCCTGTATGCAGGAGGTTGGAACAGGTGCTAGGGTCTGCTATTCTGGGGCTTGTTCTGTTCCAACTATGGAAGTTGAAGTCTCCATGCTGGGACTGTTATAGAGAGTTGCGCCATGTATTCTCAGGGAGCTACTGCACTTTTCTCTGTTCAGGTCCTAGGGGGTTCTCCTTGGGAGTACCTATATTGGAAGAGCGGATTGGGTGGACACCCTAGCTCTGTTGGGATGGGTGAGTACCTCCCATTCTTTCCATTCCCTGGGGGCTTGTGGTTGGGGTTCCCCCTGTCTTTCAGACGTGCCTGACGCTTGGGCTGGTCTGGTGTTTGGAGCGGGATCTGTGATTTGTTGCTCTGCTGCTTCGTCCTCGGGTCTTCGAGGTACGGTGAGCCTCCTTGAGGGCTCTGTGTCTTCTCCACATTTAGGATCTGTGGGAAGGACTGGCGACTCTTGGATAGCCCTTGGCGTGTCCACTGCTTAGTGGATGCTTAGCAGTCTGACGGTTTGGAACCTATCTTCAGCTGCTCTTTACTTGTCCTGCAACTTTTCAAATTTTTGGATGACTTTTTTTGCAGTGTTTTATTCGTGCTGCACGTGGTTTCGGTTTCTGAAGATTTAGATATTCTGAGTGACCTTTGTGACTCTGGGGACTTAAGTCTTCAGTTGTCTGCTAGGAAGCGGTTGCACTGCATTTAGGAGATCTCTTCTCTGTTTCAGATTATACCCCGTAGTTTCTGTACTCTGGGCGTTGCCTCCCATTGATCTTCGAGACTGATTGGGTCTCTGTGAGCTTGGCCCGGTTCTCAGGTTTTTGCCTTGTCTTTTTATTTGGGACTCATTGTACCCTATTTAGGGTTTTTCTGGAGTCCTTGATGGATGTTCATCAGTGTCTTTTCCCTTTGTGGGAGATTACGGTAGTCTAATCCCTTTCTCTAGTAAGGGGTGTGTTGTTTGGGACCGACTGCATGGCGACGCTGTCTCTTGGAGGCTTGTTGGCTCACTCGTGTCTAGTTCCTGCAGTCTCTAGCAAAGCTTTTGGACTATCTGTGGGTCAGTGTCATTGGGGCCCTTTTCTTTTTTTTCAAGGTTTTCTCGGCTTCGGACGAAGCAGGTTTCTGTTGGGTAGGGGTTTTTCAGGCCTGGTGCCCTCAGAATGAGCCGCCTCTTGTAACCCCCCCCCCCCCCGCCCCCGTTTTAGCATTCAGTGTCCTCTATAGCTTGGGTATTGTTTTCCCAAAAGTAATGAATGCAGCTGTGGACTCTTTCCATTTATGAAGAAAAACTTAAATTATGGTTACCTGATAATTTTCTTTTCTTCAGATGGAAAGAGTCCACAGCTCCCCACCCGTAATTTTTTTGTGGGGCGTCTGTTATTTTTATTCTTCTTGCACCTTTTCACCCTGATATTTCTTCTACTGTCCTTTATTCCTTGGCAAAATGACTGGGGGAGGTATTTAAGCCTCCTCCTGGTGGCCAGGTTCTGAATTCCCAAAAGTAATGAATGCAGCCGTGGACTCTTTCCATCTGAAGAAAAGAAAATGATCAGGTAAGCATAATTTTTTAAGTTTTCATGTATTGTGTCCCTTTAATGAGATTGAATTACAAAATAAATGTTTTGGGTTTTCTGACAAATTATAGTTCCACTGAATTAATGGGACACGGTACTATAAAATGTGTTTCCCCTTAATGTGTGCCAATGACCTGTTATACCTACTGCAGAGCATTAAATGCAGTGGAAATTGTTTGCGTTTATTGTTGTATTTGATAACCTATGGAAAATACCTGGCCACCAGGAGGAGACAGAGACACCCCAGAGACACCCCAAACAACGTTCCGATGTAGACAAATTGAAATCTCACGTTTTCAGTAATGGGATCGGGTCAGGGGGGCATCCCTATGATGCTAGGCACGTTATCGCAAGCGTAGTTGGCTTCAGGACAGCCAAACAGCTAGGACATTCTGTTCCGCCCTAAGGGCGCTAAAGCCCAGCGCGGTTAGGATTGAATAGAGTGCCATAATGGCATTAAAAGGTTAAAACCATCACTTGTTCTTTTTAAGGACACACCCATAAAAATGGGCTGAGCCTGCAGGTAAAGCAGAACTACTAATGTTATCAATGTCTAAACCTAGATACTTATTGAAATGCTAATTATGGCTGAGCACAGCAAGCTATTTCACATACAAAAATCTGTGTATCATCCTAACCCCCACTGGGAGTTCAATCAGTGCCACTGTCTCCTATTTACATAGCTATTTCTATAGATAATGTTTGTGATTCAGGTTTTCAGGGTAGGTGATGATGTTTACATGCAGCTATTTCAAAAAGCAAAATAAATGTAAATGAGATGTTTGCAAACAATTAAATATCCCAGCAGGTAAAACAGGCCACTTGGAACACATTAAAGGGAATACAATTTTAGAGTACAATGCCCCTTTAACCCCTTAGTGACCAGAGCACTTTTCCATTTTCTGTCCGTTTGGGACCAAGGCTATTTTTACATTTCTGCGGTGTTTGTGTTTAGCTGAAATTTTCCTCTTACTCATTTACTGTACCCACACATATTATATACCGTTTTTCTCGCCATTAAATGGACTTTCTAAAAATACCATTATTTTCATCATATCTTATCATTTACTATAAAATAATTTATAAAATATGAGGAAAAATGGAAAAAACACACTTTGAACCCCAAAATCTGTTACATATCTACAACCACCAAAAAACACCCATGCTAAATAGTTTCTAAATTTTGTCCTGAGTTTAGAAATACCCAATGTTTACATCTTCTTTGCTTTTTTTGTAACTTATAGGGCCATAAATACAAGTAGCACTTTGCTATTTTCAAACCATTTTTTTTCAAAATTAGCGCTAGTTACATTGGGACACTGATATCTTTCAGGAATCCCTGAATATCCATTGACATGTATATATATTTTTTTTAGAAGACATCCCAAAGTATTGATCTAGGCCCATTTTGGTATATTTCATGCCACCATTTCACCGCCAAATGCGATCAAATACAAAAAATCGTTCACTTTTTCACAAATTTTTTCACAAACTTTCAGTTTCTCACTGAAATTATTTACAAACTGCTTGTGCAATTATGGCATAAATGGTTGTAAATTCTTCTCTGGGATCCCCTTTGTTCAGAAATAGCAGACATATATGGCTTTGGCATTGCTTTTTGGTAATTAGAAGGCCGCTAAATGCCACTGCGCACCACACGTGTATTATGCCCAGCAGTGAAGGGGTTAATTAGGAAGCATGTAAGGAGCTTTTTGGGGTATTTTTAGCTTTAGTGTAGTGTAGTAGACAACCCCAAGTATTGATCTAGGCCCATTTTGGTATATTTCATGCCACCATTTCACCACCAAATGCGATCAAATTAAAAAAAAACGTTAAATTTTTCACAATTTTAGGTTTCTCACTGAAATCATTTACAAACAGCTTGTGCAATTATGGCACAAATGGTTGTAAATGCTTCTCTGGGATCCCCTTTGTTCAGAAATAGCAGACATATATGACTTTGGCGTTGCTTTTTGGTAATTAGAATGCTGCTAAATGGCGCTGCGCATCACACGTGTATTATGGCTAGCAGTGAAGGGGTTAATTAGGTAGCTTGTAGGGAGCTTGCAGGGTTAATTTTAGCTTTAGTGTAGAGATCAGCCTCCCACCTGAAACATCAGACCCCCTGATCCCTTCCAAACATCTCTCTTCCCTCCCCCACCCCACAAATGTCCCCGCCATTGTAAGTACTGGCAGAAACTCTGCCAGTACTAAAATAAAAGGAAAATTTTGGCTTTTTTGTGCATTTTTTTTAGCATATTTACATATGCTTCTGTGTAGGATCCCCTTTAGCCCCCAACCTCACTGATCCCCCACCAAACAGCTCTCTAACCCTCCCCCTCTGACTTAATGTGCGCCATCTTGGGTACTGGCAGCTGTCTGCCAGTACCAATTTTAGTGAAAAATATGCTGTTATTATTAAAAAAATGTCCCTTTTCTGTAGTGTAGCTTCCCCCCCCAATACCAACCCCCCACCCCTTCCTGATCCCTTAGATGCTTTTAAAAAAATAAGTTTATTTTCATTTTTTTTACAATTTACTTGTAACTTTTTTCTGTAGTGTAGCGGTTCCCACCCGCTCCCGCCCCGTGCACGCGCCCGCCCGCCACCACCCGTGCACGCGCGCGCCCCCGGCGATACCGCCCCCCTCTCTGACTAAGAAGCCATCGATGGCCGCCCACCTCCCACTTCAGCTCCCACCCACCAACGAATGCGGCCATCGATGTCCGGTGCAGAGAGGGCCATAGAGTGGCTCTCTCTGCACCGGAGGGGTAAAAAATGTTATTGCAGGATGCCTCAATATCGAGGCATCCTGCAATAACCGGAAAACAGCTGGAAGTGATCAGGATCGCTTCCAGCTGCTTTCCAAACCGAGGACGTGCAGGGTACGTCCTTGGTCGTTAAGTGACTTTTTTAAGAGGACGTACCCTGCACGTCCTCGGTCATTAAGGGGTTAATGCTGGTACTAGACTTTAGGGTAAAACTCAATAAGATATCTCAGATACAATTATCACTTTTATATCAAAGTTAAAACAATGAGATATAAAGTACAGATGTAGACTTCACCTCTGTAACACATTTGCCTGTGGACAAAGTCACAAGCAGAATCATTTTAACCCCTTCATGCTGGCATCAAGTGTTCGTTCCGATGTAAACACTTGCTGGAAACATTAAATTACATGATCGTTGATACGATCAGAGGATTTCAAGGCCGGGATCAGATCATGGGGGACGGTCTATGCTGAAAGGAGGAGGCTGCAGGACGCCATATAAAGGCAGGACATTCCATGCTGTTCAAAATGCTGTTAAAGCCCATGGAAAAACAGGATCTTTGAAAAAAGGACGAATTCTTAATAATGCTTAAAGGGACACTGAACCCAATTTTTTTCTTTCGTGATTCAGATAGAGCGTGTAATTTTAAGCAACTTTTTAATTTAGTCCTATTATCAATTTTTCTTCATTTTCTTGCTATCTTTATTTGAAAAAGAAGGCAACTAAGCTTTTTTTGGTTCAGAACTGTGGACAGCACTTTTTTATTGGTGGATGAATTTATCCATCAATCAGCAAGAACAAGCCAGGTTGTTCACCAAAAATGGGCCGGCATCTAAACTTACATTCTTGCATTTCAAATAAAGATACCAAGAGAATGAAGAAAATTTGATAATTAGGAGTAAATTAGAAAGTTGCTTAAAATGTAATACTCTATCTGAATCATTAAAGAAAAAAATTGAGCTCAGTGTCCCTTTAAAAAAAATTAAATTTATGCTTACCTGATAAATTAATCTCCTCCTTGGCAGTGAGAGTCCACAAGAACGTTCATTACCTATGGGGAATACTGGACCTGGCCACCAGGAGGAGGCAAAAACACCCCCAACAAAGTCATAAATATCCCTACCACTTCCCCATCGCTCTCAGTAGTTCGGCCGAGGATAAGGAAAAATGACGAGCGATACAAGGGGTACAGAGGTGAAAATGACTGCTGCCATTACACATTTAGAATTAGGGCAGGATCTTGGGCTCTCACTGCCAAGAAGGAAATGAATTTATCAGGTAAATATACATTTTTATTTTCCTTCTATTGGCAGTGAGAGTCCATTCATAACCTATGGGAAACCAATACCCAAGCTGTGGAGTTCACAAATATTTGGGAGGGAAAAGTAGGTAATTCCTAATTACTAGGCACCACGGCCTCCGCTGAGAAAAAAACATCAAATTTTGTGAAAGTGTGTGAGGAAGACCAAGTTGCAGCCTTGCAAATCTGTTCAAATGAGGCCTCATTCTTGAAAGCCGAAGAAGTAGATACCGTTTGAGTAGAATGTGCTGTGATTCGTGATGGGGGTTCTTGACCCGCTTAACAGTAGGCCATGCGAAACAGACTTTACAACCAAGAGGAAAGAGTGACTGACAGCTGAGGCTTTTTTTCTCTTGTGCTTACCAGCATACAGGATGAATAAGAAAATTGACAAAACTCCTTAGCAGCATGAAGGTAAAACTTCAACGCTCTGACCACATTGAAATTATGGAACAATCTCTCTTTGGAGGATGACTTATTGGGACAAAGTGAAAGGACCACAATCTCCAGGTTGATGTTGCAAGTATTAACTACCTTGGTTAGAAAACCTAGTTGAGTCTTCAACACAGTCCTATCCTGATGGATCACTAGATACGGAGGATCACACATTAATGCAGAATGCTCCGACACTCTGCGAGCAGAGGAAATAGCCATCAAAAAAAAAAAAAACACTTCCCAAGTGGAGTAGCTTAATATCAGCAGCAAGCAGAGGCTTAAACGGAGCACTCTGAAGAACCTTAAGAACTAAATTTAGGCTCCATGGAGGAGCAACAGGTTTGAAAACGGGACTTATTCTGGCCAAAGACTGAACACACTTCTGAACATATGGTAAACTAGCCAACTTCTTATGAAGCAAAAAAGAAAGGGCAGAGATCTGTCCCTTAATAGAACTGGCTGACAGGCCTTTCTCAAGACCCTACTGAAGAAACTGTAGAATACGCAGTCTTCACTCTACGCCAAGAAAAACCTTGCAGACCTTGTAGTAGCTGCGTCTGGTAACAGGCTTTCAAGCCTGGATAACAGTATCAATCACCTTGTCAGAGAAGCCTCTCTGAGCCAAGATCAACCGTTTAATCTCCAGGCAGTCAGCCTCAGAGTATCTAGGTTTTGGTAAAAGAATGGACCCTGAGTTAGCAGGTCTTGATGAAGAGGCAACCACCAAGGAGGAGCAGATGACATGTTCACTAGGTCTGTGTACCAAGTCCTGTGTGGTAACGCAGGAGCTATCAGAATAGTTGGTATTTAATTTCCTCCTGCTTGATCCGAGCGACCACTTGGGGCAGGAGAACAATTGGTGGAAACAGGTACACTAGGTTGAAGTTCCACAGAACCGCTAGAGCATCCACTAGCTCTGCCTGAGGATCCCTGGAGCTCGATTCATATCTCGGGAGCTTGTCATTGATGTGGGAAGCCATCAGATCTATTTTGGGAAAACCGAACAGGGAATAATCTCTTAAAGGCTGCTGAAGGGGCAAAACGAATCCCTGGTTTCTCCCATTCCTTGGATATGGTCTTAGTGATAACTGGGGGTACAGGAAATACCTCAGGAGCTCTAGGTCTAAATACCAATTCAAGTCTCTGAATCTGGTCCTCCAGAGGCTTAGACACCGGAACTCTAAGGGTAGATAGAACCCTCTTAAGCAGGAACCTAAAGTGTTACACCTTGAAACTAATCGTACCCTCCTCAGAGTCCTTCGGAAGGGGTCAGAGGAAGGAAGTTCTCCTTCAGAGCTAATTAAGGTTTCATCATCAGAAGGTTGCCCATAGCTGTCACTGTACTTGGGCTATGTAATAGAGAGCAATATTTAACCTTTGTCTTTTCTTTTCCTTGAACGACCGAGGTCGCTTTCACGGACTGTTGGATTGGAAGGTTTGCATCATCCAAAGCTTGGGAAACTGCAGTAGGGCCTGCTGGAGATAGGCAACGTGGAACTTCATCAGCAGGTTGTCCGCTTGGGCGTCTTGAATAAAATGGTAGGACATATGTTAGGCTACAATTGCATAATTGTCGCGGAGGATACACAGTATTGATTTTGCAAAGCATACATTTATTGTTGTCAATGTCATTTACATGTGGAGAAATGGCTGACAAAATCAAAATTCCTTAGAAGGGGCAGTAAACCTACAACATAAGTGCAGAATTATATAACAACTAGTCCTAAAGCCCGTGTACACGGGCCATTTTTTGCAGTACAGCAGTCCCACCCCTTGCGCTCTCTCTCTCCCCCCTCTCTTTTGCTGTTTCTCTCCCTCCTCTCTTTTGCTGTCTTTCTCTCCCCCTGTCTCTTTTGCTGCCTCTCTCTCCCTCTCTCTACCCCCCCCTCTTCTGCTCTCTCTATCCTTCTGCTCTCTCTATCCCCCCCTCTTTAGACCTCTCTGTCTCTCGGCGCCCGTCCCGCGTTGTACCCGGCCACGCCCACTCCACCACGTCAGTTGGAAGGCCAGGTGTGTTTGTCCTTATGCGCAGTCTCTACTGCGCATGACAGCTTCGGACAAACACAGTTGGCCTTTTATTATATAGGATAACTTAGTGCCAAGTATATACAACTAAGTGTTCCCGAGATTTTTTTTTTTTACTACGAAGTTGAGTTTTGCAAAACGCCGTTCCTGCCTCTACTAAGCGGGTCTGTTTTTTCTTAAGTGCCTCACAGGCACACTGTCTGGTCACAGCGGACCCGATCGCGCCTTTAAAATGAATGTTACTCACTCCTGCTCTGGTCTGGCAAAACTCAACTTCGTAGTAAAAAAAATCTCAGGAACACTTTGTTGTATATAGTTGACGCTAAGCTAATGTTATATAATTCTGCACTATGTGCAGAATTTTATAACATTATTTTGTAGGTTTACTTCCCCCTTAATACATTATTGTAAAAAAAAACCACCAAGGCAGAAAAAGCACTTAAGGCATGTTAAAAGATGTAAGGTAAATGAAAACATAAAAACTTATATTTTGAAAGAAAACCGCATAACAGAGTGTTCGTGCCACAATGAAAACTGTAATTAAAACATCAAAATCATTATTGTATAGTGTTGTATGATGCAAATGATAATAATCACTTTAAGCCATGTATCGATGCAGATGTGTGAGTCACTTACATGAGGCATCTATGTGCAGTCACCAATCAGCGGCTACTGAGCCTATTTAAATATGCTTTTCAACAAAGGATATCAAGAGAAAGAAGCAAATTAGATAATAGAAGTAAATTGAAAATTTTTCATGAAAGAAAAAAGGGTTGCATGTTCCTTTAAGAAGTTTACTGTGAAATCTCATGAGATCACACCAAAGCAACGCAAGACCTCAGCACTGCTGATGCTGATTGGTTATTGTGGTTTTCTTTTCTTCAAACTTGCAGCTTTGCAGCAGCTCTAACTGTTCACAGAGCACTTACTCTGGTGAGCTGAAAAAAAATTGAGGTAAAATATCTTAACGTTTTTAAATTTGTTAAGGTGATATTTTCATGTCAGCTTCTTGCAGTTATGCTGCATCACTTTCAAGTGATTTAGCATGAGAGTATTATGTCCCTTTAGGGCAATTTTCCCAAAGAAGCTTGAAAAAACTGACTATAAAGTGATGCAACCATATTCTCAGGAGAAGGAAAAAACATAAATTATGTAAGAACTTACCTGATAAATTGTTTTCTTTCATAATGGCAAGAGTCCATGAGGCCCACCCTGTTTCTGGTGGCTATATTTTTTTTTCTATAAAAGCACAATATTATTTTCCAGTTCCTCTTTTTTACTCCTTTTTACACCTCACTACTTGGCTATACGTTAAACTGAATTATATGTGTGGTGGGAGGTGTAACGTATAGCCAAGTAGTGAGGTGTAAAAATGAGTAAAAAAGCATATAAAAAAGGAGGAACTGGAAAATAATATAGTGCTTTTATAAAAAAAAATCTAACCACCAAAAACAGGGTGGGCCTCATGGACTCTTGCCATTATGAAAGAAAATAATTTATCAGGTAAGTTCTTACATAAATCATGTTTTCTTTCATGTAAATGGCAAGAGTTTGCGAGCTAGTGACGTATGGGATAAAATATACAAGATGTGGAAGTCCACATAAAAGTCACTAGAGAGGGAGGGATAAAAAAGCAGCTATTTCCGCTGAGAAATTAAATTCACAAAATAAGTTATTATAAACAGAAGAATCAAACTGAGACAGCTGCTTGAAGAACTTTTCTACCAAAGACTGCTTCAGAAGAAGCAAATACATCAAATGGTAAAACTTAATAAATATATGCAAAGAAGACCAAGTTGCTGCTTTGCAAATCTGATTAACTGAAGCTTCATTCTTAAAAGCCCACGAAGTGGCGACTGATCTAGTAGAATGAGCTGTAATTCTCTGAGGCGGAGACTGTCCCGCCTCCCAATAAGCCTTGTGAATCAAAAGCTTTAACCAAGATGCCAAAGAAATGGCAGAAGCTTTCTGACCTTTCCTAGAATCAGGAAAGACAACAAATAGACTAGAAGTCTTCCTGAAATCCTTAGTAGCCTCCACATAGTATTTCAAAGCTCTTGCCACATCCAAAGAATGTAACGATTTCTCAAGAGAATTCTTAGAATTCGGACACAAAGAAGGAACAACAATTTCCCTACTAATATTATTAGAATTCACAACCTTAGGAAAAAATGTAAACGAAGTCCGCAAAACAGCTTTATCCTGATGGAAAATCAGAAAAGGAGACTCACAAGAGATAGCAGACAATTCAGAAACTCTTCTAGAAAAAGAGATAGCCAAAAGGAACAACACTTTCCAAGAAAGTAGTTTAATATCCAAAGAATGCATGGGCTCAAAAGAGGAGCCTGCAAAGCCTTCAAAACCAAATTAAGACTCCATGGAGGAGAAATAGACTTAATAACAGGCTTGATACAGACCAAAGCCTGAACAAAACAGTGAATATCAGGAAGTTTAGCAATCTTTCTATGAAATAAAACAGAAAGAGCAGAGATTTGTCCCTTCAAAGTACTTGCAGACAAACCTTTATCCAAACCATCCTGAAGAAACTGTAAAATTCTAGGAATTCTAAAAGAATGCCAGGAGAATTTATGAGAACAAAATGAAATATAGGTTTTCCAAACCCGATAATAAATCTTCCTTGAAACAGACTTACGAGCCTGCAACATAGTATTGATCACTGAGTCAGAGAAACCTCTATGACTAAGCACTAAACGTTCAATTTTCATACCTTCAAATTTAGTGATTTGAGATCCTGATGGAAAAACCCTTAAAGGAAGTGACCAAGGTTGGCAACTGGACATCCGGACAAGATCCGCATACCAAAACCTGTGAGGCCATGCTGGTCATCAGAAACACATGTGATTGTTCCATTATGATCTTGGAGATCACCCTTGGAAGAACTAGAGGTGAAAAATATAAGCAAGTTGGTAAGACCAAGGAACTGCTAACGCATACACCATCTCCGCCTGAGGATCCCTGGACCTGGAAAGGTATCTGGGAAGTTTCCTGCTTAGATAGGAAGCCATCAGATCCATTTCTGGAAGACCCCACATCTGTACAATCTGAATAAAAAAATCTGGATGGAGATACCACTCCACCGGTTGCAAAGTCTGATGACTGAGATAATCCGCTTCCCAATTGTCTACACCTGGGATATGAATTACAGAAATTAGACAAGAGTTGGATTCCACCCAAGAAAGTATTTGTGATACTTCTTTCATTGACAAAGGACTGCGAGTCCCTCCCTGATGATAGACATATGCCACAGTTGTGATAATCTGTCTGAAAGCGAATGAAAAGTTCTCTCTTTAATAGAGGCCAAGCCTGAGGAGCTCTGAAGATAGCACAGAGTTCTAAAATACTGATTGGTAACCTTGCCTCTTTAGGTTTCCAAACCCCTTGTGCTGTCAGAGACCCCCAGACAGTTCCCCAACCTGTAAGACTTGCATCTGTGGAGATCACAGTCCAGGAAGGACGAACAAAAGAGACCCCTTGAATAATCCGATGATGGTCCAACCACCAGGACAGAGAGAGTTGAATGTTGGGATTTCCGAGTATAATCCCTGCACCATTGATTCAGCATGCAAAGCCGCAGAGGTCTCATATGAAAACGAGCAAAGGGGATCGCGTCCGATGCTGCAGTCATGAGACCTAAAAACTTCCATGCACATAAACCACTGAAGGGAATGACCGAGACTGAAGGTTTAGACAGGCTGAAACCAATTTCATTCATCTCTTGTCTGTTAAAGACAGAGTCATGGACACTGAATCTATCTGGAAACCTAAAAAGGTGACCCTTGTTTGAGGAATCAAGAAACTCTTTGGTAAATTGATCCTCCAACCATGTCTTTGAAGAAACAACACTAGTTGATTTGTGTGAGATTCTGCAGAATGTAAAGACTGAGCTAGTACCAAGATATCGTCCAAATAAGGAAACACCATAATACCCTGCTCTCTGATTACAGATAGAAGGGCACCGAGAACCTTTCGAAAAGATTCTTAGAGCTGTCACAAGGCCAAATGGAAGAGCGACAAATTGGAAATGCTTGTCTAGAAAAGAGAATTTTAGAAACCGATAATGGTCTGGATGAATCGGAATATGAAGATATGCATCCTTTAAGTCTATTGTGGACATATAATGACCTTGCTGAACAAAAGGCAATATAGTCCTTATAGTCACCATCTTGAAAGTTTACAAAACGATTAAAAAAATTCAGATCCAGAACTATTGTGAATGAATTTTCTCTCTTTGGGACAAGGAATAGATTTGAATAAAACCCCAGACACTGTTCCTGAAGCGGAAATGGTATAATTACCCATGAAAGCTCCAGATCTGAAACACACTTAAGAAAAGCCTGAGCTTTCACAGGATTTTTTAGAACATGAGAGAGAAATAATCTTCTCACAGGAGGTCTTGCTCTGAAACCTATTTGATACCCTTGAGAGACAATGATCTAAATCTACTGATTTTGAACAGAATCTGCCCAAATGTCTTGAAACTGAACTGGATTGAGGGCTGCACCTACATGCAAGACTTGGGGGCTGGCTTTGGTTTCTTAAAAGGCTTGGATTTATTCCAACTTGAAGATGGCTTCCAATTGGAACCAGAATCTTTAGGGGAAGGAGTGGTTTTCTGATCTCTATTCTGACGAAAGGAACAAAAACGATTAGAAGCTTTAGATTTATCCTTAGTTTTCTATCTTGAGGCAAAAAAACTCCCTTCCTCCCAGTGATAGTGAAAATAATAGAATCCAACTGGGAACCAAATAAATTATTACCCTGGAAAGATAGAGATAGTAATGTAGATTTAGATACCATGTCAGCATTCCATGATTTGAGCCATAAAACTCTTCTAGCTAAAATAGCTAAAAAGACAGATTTAATATCAATGCATGTTGAAGCAAACGAACAATGCTAGACAAATCTGGATCTGTTTCCTGTTGTGCTAAGCTATCCAACCAAAAAAGTTGATGCAGCCGCAACATCAGCCATAGAAATGACAGGTCTGAGAATATAACCAGAATATAAATAAGCTTTGCTTATATAAGATTCAATTATCCTATCTAAAGGATCCTTAAAAGAAGTACAATCTTCCATAGGAATAGTAGTACATTTGGCAAGAGTAGAAATAGCCCCATCAACCTTAGGGACTTTTCCCCAAAACTCTAATTTAGCCACTGGTAAAGGGTACAACCTTTAAAACCTAGAAAAAGGAATAAAAGAAGCACCAGGCTTATTCCATTCCTTAGCAATCACATCAGAAATAGCATCAGGAACAGGGAAAACCTCAGGAGTAATCACAGGAGGTTTATAAACGGAATTTAAACGTTTACTTGTTTTGTTATCAAGAGGACCAGATTCCTCAATATCCAAAGTAACCAATACGTCTTTCAACAAAGAATGAATATACTCAATCTTAAAAAGAAAAGTAGATTTATCAATGTCAATGTCTAAGGTAGGACCTTCTGAACCAGAGAGATCCTCATCAGAGGAGGATATTTCAGTATGTTGTCGGTCATTACAAAATTAGTTTTATGAAGTTTTAAAAGACCTTTTACGTTTATTAGAAGGCAGAATAGCAGTCATAGCCTTCTGTTTTGCATTAGCAATATAATTTTTCATATCAACAGGGATATCATGTACATTAGATGTTGAGGGAACAACAGATACTATACTAGTACTGATAAACATTTTTGGCATGCAAAAGCTTATCATGACAACTGTTACTACAGCCAGAGATTCAGGTGAAACTCAAAAAATTAGAATATCGTGCAAAAGTTAATTTATTTCACTAATGCAACTTAAAAGGTGAAACTAATATATGACATAGACTCATTACATGCAAAGCAAGATAGTTCAAGACGTGATTTGTCATAATTGTGATAATTATGGCTTACAGTTCATGAAAACCCCAAATCCACAATCTCAGAAAATTATATTACATGCAATAAATAAAACGAGGATTGTACAAAGAACAATATCAGACCTCTGAAAAATATAAGCATGCATACTGTATGTACTCAGTACTTGGGCCCCTTCTGCAGCAATTACTGCCTCAATGCGGCGTGGCATGGAAGCTATCAGCCTGTGGCACTGCTGAGGTGTTATGGAAGACCAGGATGCTTCAATAGTGGCCATCAGCTCTTCTGCATTGTTCGGTTTCATGTCTCATCTTTCTCTTGGCAATGCCCCATAAATTCTCTATGGGGTTCAGGTCAGGCAAGTTTGCTGGCCAATCAAGCACAGTAATCCCATGGTCATTGAACCAGGTTTTGGTGCTTTTGGCAGTGTTGGCAGGTGCCAAGTCCTGCTGGAAAATGAAGTTAGCATCCCCATAGAGCTTGTCTGCAGAAGGAAGCATGAAGTGCTCCAAAATCTCCTGGTAGACGGCTGCGTTGACCCTGGACTTAATGAAGCACAGTGGACCAACACCAGCTGATGACATGGCTCCTCAAATCAACAGACTGTGGAATCTTCACACTGGACTTCAAGCATCTTGCAGCGTGTGCCTCTCCATTCTTCCTCCATACTCTGGGTCTTTGGTTTCCGAATGAGATGCAAAATTCGCTCTCATCAGAAAAGAGGACTTTGGACCACTACATCTGTTTTTCTTTAGCCCAGGTAAGATGCTTCTGACGTTGTTTGTTGTTCAGGAGTGGCTTGACAAGAGGAATACGACATTTGAAGCCCATGGCCAGGATCCGTGTGTGGTGGCTCTTGATGCACTGACTTGAGCCTCAGTCCACTCCTTGTGAAAGTCCCTAACACTTTTGAATGGCCTTTTCCTGACAATCCTCTCCAGGCTGCGGTCATCCCTGCTGCTTGTGCACCTTTTTCTTCCACACTTTTCCCTTCCACATAACTTTCTATTAATGTGCTTTGATACAGCACTTTGGGAACATCCGACTTCTTTTGCAATTACCTTTTGAGGCTTTCCCTCCTTATGGAGGGTGTCAATGATGGCAG
The DNA here is from genome assembly GCF_027579735.1 of Bombina bombina. Taxonomy (NCBI): domain Eukaryota; kingdom Metazoa; phylum Chordata; class Amphibia; order Anura; family Bombinatoridae; genus Bombina; species Bombina bombina. Next base: position 1,159,818,336 of record NC_069502.1, read on the forward strand.
TCTTTCCCATGATTGTGATTCCTACTGAACCAGACTGAGAGACCATTTAAAGGCTCAGGAACCCTTTGCAGGTGTTATGGCTTAATTAGCTGATTAGAGTGGGACACTTTGAGCCTAGAAAATTGCACCTTTTCACAATATTCTAATTTTCTGAGATTGTGGATTTGGGGTTTTCATGAGCTGTAAGCCATAATCATCACAATTATGACAAATCACGGCTTGAACTATCTTGCTTTGCATGTAATGAGTCTCTCTCATATATTTGTTTCACCTTTTAAGTTGCATTAGTGAAATAAATTAACTTTTGCAAGATATTCTAACTTTCCGAGTTTCACCTGTATAATCCCAGCTAATTTACGACAGATAAACTTAGCTTTGGTAGAACTGTATTCATGCAGCATGGTTCCTACAGTAGCTTCTGAGACAGGATCAGATTAAGATATCTTGCAAAATGTAAAAGAAAAAAAATAACATTTAGACAAAATATTCAATTTCCTCATATAGCAGTTTCAGGAATGGGAAAAAACATAATTTATGTAAGAACTTACCTGATAAATTAATTTCTTTCATATTGGCAAGAGTCCATGAGCTAGTGACGTATGGGATATACAATCCTACCAGGAGGGGCAAAGTTTCCCAAACCTCAAAATGCCTATAAATACACCCCTCACCACACCCACAATTCAGTTTAATGACTAGCCAAGTAGTGGGGTGAAAAAGAAAGGAATAAAAAGCATCAACAAAGGAATTTTGAAATAATTGTGCTTTATACAAAAAAAATCCTAACCACCATAATAAAGGGTGGGCCCCACGGACTCTTGCCAATATGAAAGAAATTAATTTATCAGGTAAGTTCTTACATAAATTATGTTTTCTTTCATGTAATTGGCAAGCGTCCATGAGCTAGTGACGTATGGGATAGCAATACCCAAGAAGTGGAACTCCACGCAAGAGTCATTAGAGAGGGAGGGATAAAATAAAAACAGCAATTTTCCACTGAAGAAAATTAATCCACAACCCAAAATATGTTTATTCTCATAAATGAAAGGAAAAAACTTAACATAAGCAGAAGAATCAAACTGAAACAGCTGCCTGAAGAACTTTTCTACCAAAAACTGCTTCCGAAGAAGCAAATACATCAAAACGGTATAATTTAGTAAATGTATGCAAAGAAAACCAAGTTGCTGCTTTGCAAATCTGATAAACTGAAGCTTCATTCCTAAAAGCCCACGAAGTAGAAACTGATCTAGTAGAATCAGCTGTAATTCTCTGAGACGGGGCTTGACCCGACTCCAAATAATCTTGAAGAATCAATAGCTTTAACCATGATACCAAGGAAACGGCAGAAGCCTTCTGACCTTTCTAGGACCAGAAAAGATAACAAATAGACTAGAAGTCTTCCTGAAATCTTTAGTAGCTTCAACATAATATTTCAGAGCTCTCACCACATCCAAAGAATGTAAAGATCTCTCCAAATATTTTTTTAGGATTAGGACACAAGGAAGAGACAACAATTTCTCTATTAATGTTGTTAGAATTCACAACCTTGGGTAAGAATTTAAATGAAGTCCTCAAAACTGCCTTATCCTGATGAGAAATCAGAAAAAGGAGATTCACAAGAGAGAGCAGATAATTCAGAAACACTTCTAGCAGAAGAGATGGCCAAAAGAAACAACACTTTCCAAGAAAGTAGTTTAATGTCCAAAGAATGCATAGGCTCAAATGAAGGAGCCTGTAAAGCCTTCAAAACCAAATTAAGACTCCAAGGAGGAGAGATTGATATAATGACAGGCTTGATAGTAACCAAAGCCTGAACCAAACAGTGAATATCAGGAAACATAGCAATCTTTCTGTGAAATAAAACAGAAAGAGCAGAGATTTGTCCCTTCAAGGAACTTGCAGACAAACCTTTATCCAAACCATCCTGAAGAAACTGTAAAATTCTAAGAATTCTAAAAGAATGCCAAGAGAATTCATGAGAGGAACACCATGAAATGTAAGTCTTTTAAAAATTGATAATAAATCTTCTAGAAACAGATTTACGAGCCTGCAACATAGTATTAATCACAGAATCAGAGAAACCTGTATGACTAAGCACTAACGGCTAGATTTAGAGTTTTGTCGGTAATGACCCGCGTGGCTAACGCTGGCTTTTTTTTTCCCTGCACCATTTAAATACCGCTGGTATTTAGAGTTCACAGAAGGGCTGCGTTAGGCTCCAAAAAGGGAGCGTATAGCATAATTTACCGCCACTGCAACTCTCAATACCAGCGGTGCTTACGGACGCGACCAGCTTCAAAAACATGCTCGTGCACGATTCCCCCATAGGAAACAATGGGGCAGTTTGAGCTGAAAAAAAACCTAACACCTGCAAAAAAGCAGCGTTCAGCTCCTAACGCAGCCCAATTGTTTTCTATGGGGAAACACTTCCTATGTCTGCACCCAACACCCTAACATGTACCCCGAGTCTAAACACCCCTAACCTTACACTTATTAACCCCTAATCTGCTGCCCCCGCTATCGCTGACCCCTGCATATTATTTTTAACCCCTAATCTGCCGCTCCGTAAACCGCTGCAACCTACATTATCCCTATGTACCCCTAATCTGCTGCCCCTAACACCGCCGACCCCTATATTATATTTATTAACCCCTAATCTGCCGCCCCCAACGTCGCCTCCACCTACCTACAATTATTAACCCCTAATCTGCCGACTGGACCTCGCCGCTACTCTAATAAATGTATTAACCCCTAAAGCTAAGTCTAACCCTAACACCACCCTAAGTTAAATATAACTATTTAATAGCTACCTAGTTAAAATAATTACAAAATTACCTGTAAAATAAATCCTAACCTAAGTTACAATTAAACCTAAATACCTACAAATAAATACAATTAAATAAACTAACTAAAGTAAAAAAATAAAAAAGAACTGTTACAAAAAATAAAAAAATATTTACAAACATTAGAAAAATATTACAACAATTTTAAACTAATTACACCTACTCTAAGCCCCCTAATAAAATAACAAAGCCCCCCAAAATAAAAAAATGCCCTACCCTATTCTAAAATTAAAATAGAAAAGCTTTTTTACCTTACCAACCCTTAAAAGGGCCTTTTGCGGGGCATGCCCCAAAGAATTCAGCTCTTTTGCCTGGAAAAAAAACATACAATACCCCCCCCAACATTACAACCCACCACCCACATACCCCTAATCTAACCCAAACCCCCCTTAAATAAACCTAACACTAAGCCCCTGAAGATCTTCCTACCTTATCTTCACCACGCCGGGTATCACCGATCGGTCCAGGCTCCGATGTCTTGATCCAAGCCCAAGCGGGGGCTGAAGACGTCCATCCTCCGGCTGAAGTCTTGATCCAAGCGGGCGCTGAAGAAGTCCATCATATCGGGCAGAAGTCTTCATCCTATCTGGGCAGAAGAGGAGATCCGGACCGGTAGACATCTTCATCCAAGCGGCATCTTCTATCTTCTTCCATCCGATGACGAGCGGCTCCATCTTCAAGACCTCCGGCGCGGATCCATCCTCTTCTTCAGACGTCCTAAAACAGAATGGAGGTTCCTTTAAGGGACGTCATCCAAGATGGCGTCCCTCGAATTCCGATTGGCTGATAGGATTCTATCAGCCAATCGGAATTAAGGTAGGAAAATTCTGATTGGCTGATGGAATCAGCCAATCAGATTCAAGTTCAATCCGATTGGCTGATCCAATCAGCCAATCAGATTGAGCTCGCATTCTATTGGATGTTCCAATCAGCCAATAGAATGCAAGCTCAATTTGATTGGCTGATTCCATCAGCCAATCAGAATTTTCCTACCTTAATTCCGATTGGCTGATAGAATCCTATCAGCCAATCAGAATTCGAGGGACGCAATCTTGGATGATGTCCCTTAAAGGAACCTTCATTCTGTTTTAGGACGTCGGAAGAAGAGGATGGATCCGCGCCGGAGGTCTTGAAGATGGAGCCGCTAGTCATCGGATGGAAGAAGATAGAAGATGCCTCTTGGATGAAGATGTCTACCGGTCTGGATCTCCTCTTCTGCCTGGATAGGATGAAGACTTCTGCCCGATGATGGACTTCTTCAGCGCCCGCTTGGATCAAGACTTCAGCCGGAGGATGGACGTCTTCAGCCCCCGCTTGGGCTTGGATCAAGACATCAGAGCCTGGACCGATCGGTGATACCCGGCGTGGTGAAGATAAGGTAGGAAGATCTTCAGGGGCTTAGTGTTAGGTTTATTTAAGGGGGGTTTGGGTTAGATTAGGGGTATGTGGGTGGTGGGTTGTAATGTTGGGGGGGTATTGTATGTTTTTTTTTACAGGCAAAAGAGCTGAATTCTTTGGGGCATGCCCCGCAAAAGGCCCTTTTAAGGGCTGGTAAGGTAAAAGAGCTTTTCTATTTTAATTTTAGAATAGGGTAGGGCATTTTTTTATTTTGGGGGGCTTTGTTATTTTATTAGGGGGCTTAGAGTAGGTGTAATTAGTTTAAAATTGTTGTAATATTTTTCTAATGTTTGTAAATATTTTTTTATTTTTTGTAACTTAGTTCTTTTTTATTTTTTGTACTTTAGTTAGTTTATTTAATTGTATTTATTTGTAGGTATTGTATCTAATTAATTTATTGATAGTGTAGTGTTAGGTTTAATTGTAGATAATTGTAGGTATTTTATTTAATTAATTTATTGATAGTGTAGTGTTAGGTTTAATTGTAACTTAGGTTAGGATTTATTTTACAGGTAATTTTGTAATTATTTTAACTAGGTAGCTATTAAATAGTTATTAACTATTTAATAGCTATTGTACCTGGTTAAAATAAATACAAAGTTGCCTGTAAAATAAATATTAATCCTAAAATAGCTACAATATAATTATAATTTATATTGTAGCTATATTAGGATTTATTTTACAGGTAAGTATTTAGCTTTAAATAGGAATAATTTATTTAATAAGAGTTAATTTATTTCGTTAGATTTAAATTATATTTAATTTAGGGGGGGTTAGAGTTAGCTTTAGGGGTTAATACATTTATTAGAGTAGCGGTGAGGTCCGGTCGGCAGATTAGGGGTTAATAATTGTAGGTAGGTGGAGGCGACGTTGGGGGCGGCAGATTAGGGGTTAATAAATATAATATAGGGGTCGGCGGTGTTAGGGGCAGCAGATTAGGGGTACATAGGGATAATGTAGGTGGCGGCGGTGTGCGGTCGGCAGATTAGGGGTTAAAAAAATTTAATAGAGTGGCGGAGATGTGGGGGGACCTCGGTTTAGGGGTACATAGGTAGTTTATGGGTGTTAGTGTACTTTAGAGCACAGTAGTTAAGAGCTTTATGAACCGGCGTTAGCCCAGAAAGCTCTTAACTCCTGGCTTTTCTCTGCGGCTGGAGTTTTGTCGTTAGATTTCTAACGCTCACTTCAGCCAAGACTCTAAATACCAGCGTTAGAAAGATCCCATTGAAAAGATAGGATACGCAAATGGCGTAGGGGGATCTGCGGTATGGAAAAGTCGCGGCTGCAAAGTGAGCGTTAGACCCTTTCCTGACTGACTCTAAATACCAGCGGTAGCCCAAAACCAGCGTTAGGAGCCTCTAACGCTGGTTTTGATGGCTAACGCCAAACTCTAAATCTAGGCGTAAGTGTTTAATTTCCATACCTTCAAATTTAATGATTTGAGATCCTGATGGAAAAACGGACCTTGATGACAGAAGGTCTAGCCTTAATGGAAGTGGCCAAGGTTGGTAACTGGACATCCAAACAAGATATGCATACCAAAACCTGTGAGGCCATGCTGGAGCCACCAGCAACACAAACGATTGCTACATGATGATTTTGGAGATCACTCTTGGAAGAACTAGAGACGGGAAAATATAAGCAGGTTGATAACACCAAGGAAGTGTCAATGCATCCACTGCTTCCGCCTGAGGATCCCTGGACCTGGACAGGTACCTGGCAAGTTCCTTGTTTAGATGAGAAATCATCAGATCTATTTATGAAAGACCCCACATCTGAACAACCTGAGAAAACACATCTGGATGGAGAGACCACTCCACCGGTTGTAAAGTCTGACGGCTGAAATAATCTGCTTCCCAATTGTCTATACCTGGGATATGAACCACAGAAATTAGACAGGAGCTGGAATCCGCCCAAGCAAGTATCCGGGATACTTCTTTCATAGCTTAAGGACTATGAGTCCCATCCTGATGATTGACAAATGCCACTGTTGTGATATTGTCTGTCTGAAAACAAATGACCGGTTCTCTCTTCAACAGAGACCAAATCTGAAGAGCCCTGAAAATCACATGGACCTGAAAGCCTCGCATCTGTTGAGATCACAGTCCAGGTTGGACAAACAAAAGAGGCCCCTAGATATATACGATGGTGATTTAACCACCAAGTCAGAGATAGTCAAACATTGGGATTTAAGGATATACATTGTGATATCCTTGAAAAAACCTGCACCATTGGTTCAGCACACAAAGCTGGAGAGGTCTCATATGAAAATGAGCAAAAGGGGATTGCGACCTAAAACTTCCATGCACATAGCTACTGAAGGGAATGACTGAGACTGAAGGTTCCGACAGGCTGCAACCAATTCAAAACGTCTCTTGTCTGTTAGTGACAGAGTCATGGACACTGAATCTATCTGGAAACCTAAAAAGGTGACCCTTGTCTGAGGAATCAAATAACTTTTTAGTAAATTGATCCTCCAACCATGTTTTTGAAGAAACAACACTAGTTGATTCGTGTAAGATTCTGGAGAATTTGAAGACTGAGCTAATACCAAGAAATCGTCCAAATAATGAAACATACAGAGAGTAGGGCATCAAGAACCTTAGAAAATATTCTCAGAAAAATTGATAAAGCTTGTCTAGAAAAAGAGAATCTCAGAAACTGAAAATGAACTGGATGAATCAGAATATGAAGATATGCATCCTTTAAGTCTATTGTGGACATATAATGCCCTTGTTGAACAAAAGGCAGAATAGTCCTTATAATCACCATTTTGAAAGTTGGTACTCTTACATAATGATTCAAAAAAACTTCAGATCCAGAACTGGTCTGAATGAATTTTCTTTCTTTGGGACAATGAACAGATTTGAATAAAACCCCAAACCCTGTTCCTGAAACGGAACTGGCATGAATTGATAGAATGCGTGAGAGAAAATATCTTCTCACAGGAGGTCTTACTCTGAATGCTATTCGGTACCCCTGAGAAAAGTTAATCTGTCCCCTACCAGCTGATCTGGAATGAGGACCGCACCTACATCCGGACTTAGGGGCTGGCTTTGGTTCCTTAAAAGACTTGGATTTAATCCAATTTGAAGAAAATTTCCAATTGGAAACAGATTCCTTGGGGGAAGGAATAGGTTTCTTTTCCTTATTTAGTTGAAAGGAACGAAAACGGTTAGAAGCTTTAGATTTACTCTTAAGTCTTCCCCCAATGACAGTTGAGATAATCAAATTCAACTGAGAACCAAATAACTTATTACCTTGGAAAGAAAGAGATAGCAATCTGGACTTAGAAGTCATGTCAGAATTCCAAGATTTAATCCACAAAACTCTTCTAGCTAAAAACAGATTTAACATCAACTTTGATGAAAAAAATGGCATCACAAATAAACTGAATAGCATGTTGAAGCAAGCGAACAATGCTAGACAAATCATAATCCAATTCTTGTTGCGCTAATTTTCAAACCAAAAAGCTGATGCAGCTGCAACATCAGCCAAAGAAAATGCAGGCCTGAGAAGATGACCCGAATATAAATAGGCTTTCTTTAGATAAGATTCAAGTTCGTATCTGAAGGATCTTAAAAAAAAGAAGTACTATCTTCCATAGGAATAGTAGTACACTAAACAAGAGTAGAGATAGCCCAATTAACTTTGGGGATCTATTCTCAAAACTCCAATGTAACTGCTGGCAAAGGATACAATTCTTTTTAAAAAAAAAAAAAACAAACCTTTAAAGAAGGAATAAAAGTAGTACCAGGGCTATTCCATTCCTTAGAAATCATATCAGAAATAGCACCAGGAACTGGAAAAACCTGTGGAATAACCACAGGAGGTTTATAAACAGAATTTAAACGTTTACTAGTTTTAATATCAAGAGGACTAATCTCCTCAATATCCAATATAATCAACACTTCTTTAACAAAGAATGAATATACTTCATTTTAAATAAATAAGTAGATTTGTCAGTGTCAATATCTGAGGAAGGATCTTCTGAATCAGATAGATCCTCATCAGAGAAGGATAATTCAGTATGTTGTCAGTTATTTTAAATTTCATCAACTTTATGAAAAGTTTTAAAAGACCTTTACATTTATTAGAAGGCGGAATAGCAGACAAAAGCCTTCTGAATAGAATTAGCAATAAATTCTTATAAATTCACAGGTATATCTTGTACATTAGATGTTAAAGGAACAGCAACAGGCAATGTACTATTACTGATGGACACATTCTCTGCATGTAAAAGTTTATCATGACAATTTATTACAAACCACAGCTGGAGATATAATCTCCACAAGATTACAACAAATGTACTTAGCTTTGGTAGAACTGTTATCAGTCAGCAGGGTTCCAACAATGATTTCTGAGACAGGATCAGATTGAGACATCTTGCAAATGTAAGAGAAAAAAACAACATATAAAGCAAAATGATCAATTTCCTTATATGGCAGTTTCAGGAATGGGGAAAAAATGCAAACAGCATAGCCCTCTGATAGAGAAAAAAAGACAAGAGGCATATAGGAATGGGGTTTAAAATAATGAAAATATTTGGCGCCAAGTATGACGCCCAAACAACAGACATTTCTCTTGTTAAGTGTGTTCAGTCCACGGGTCATCCATTACTTATGGGATATATTCTCCTTCCCAACAGGAAGTTGCAAGAGGATCACCCAAGCAGAGCTGCTATATAGCTCCTCCCCTCACATGTCATATCCAGTCATTCTCTTGCAACCCTCAACAAAGAAGGAGGTCACGAGAGGAGTTGGAGTTTTTACTTAACTATTCTTCAATCAAAAGTTTGTTATTTTAAATGGCACCGGAGTGTGCTGTTTTTCTATCTCAGGCAGTATTTGGAAGAAGAAACTGCCTGCGTTTTTTCTATGATCTTAGCAGGCGTAACTAAGATCCACTGGCTGTTCTCGACATTCTGAGGAGTGGGGTAACTTCAGAAAATGGGAATAGCATGCGGGGTCCTCCGCAAATGAGGTATGTGCAGTACATTATTTTCTGGGAATGGAATTGACTAAGAAAACACTGCTGTTACCCGTATGATGTAAGTACAGCCTTAAATGCAGTAGTAGCGACTGGTATCAGGCTGATAAATGTATGCGCAGTCGAGTTATTTTCTAGGGACTAGAATTTGACTGAGAAAATACTGTTAAAACTGAAATAATGCTTAAGCCTTATCTGCAGTGGAAGCGACTGGTAGCAGGCTTAGTGATAACTTTGCATGACATTGGAAAATGTTGTTTTTAAAACGTTTACTGGCATGTTATTCGTTTTTGTGAGGTACTTGGTGATAAATCCTTTTGGGCATGATTTTTTTCCCACATGGCTAACGTATTTTTTCTGCATAGAAACCGTTATATCAGGGCTCCCACTGTTGTAATAGGAGTGGGAGGGACCTTGTTTTAGCGCCTTGTTGCGCAGTTAAAATTCTAGCACAGTCTTCCTGCTTCTTCCTCCTTGATCCAGGACGTCTCTAGAGAGCTCAAGGGTCTGCAAAATTCATTTTTGAGGGAGGTAATCAGTCACAGCAGATCTGTGACAGTGTGTTTGACTGTGATTAAAAGCGTTAAATCTTAATTGCTATCCGTTTTGGGTATTGAGGGGTTAATCATCCTTTTGCTAATGGGTGCAATCCTCAGCTAATTAATACACTTCTGGTTAAGAATTGTTTAACTATATCTGTATTTTTAAAGCGCTGCAGCGTTTTTTATATTGCTTGTAAACTTATTGAAAGTGATTTCCAAGCTTGCTAGTTTCATTGCTAAGTCTGTTTAAACATGTCCGATACAGAGGAAACTGTTTGTTCATCATGTTCAAAAGCCAATGTGGAGCCCAATAGAACGATGTGTACCAATTGTATTGATATTGCTTTGAATAAAAGTCAATCTGTACCGATAGAGAAATTATCACCAGACAACGAGGGGGAAGTTATGCCGTCTAACTCTCCTCACGTGTCAGTACCTTCATCTCCCGCTCGGGAGATGCGTAAGATTGAGACGCCAAGTACATCTAGGCCCTTACAAATCACTTTACATGATATGGCTAATGTTATGAAAGAAGTATTATATAATATGCCCGAATTAAGAGGCAAGCGCGATAGCTCTGGGTTAAGGACAGAGCGCGCTGATGACACGAGAGCCATGTCTGATACTGCGTCACAATTTGCAGAACATGAGGACGGTGAGCTTCATTCTGTCGGTGACGGTTCTGATCCGGGGAGACCGGATTCAGAAATTTCAAATTTTAAATTTAAGCTTGAGAACCTCCGCGTGTTACTAGGGGAGGTGTTAGCGGCTCTGAATGATTGCGACACGGTGGCAATCCCAGAGAAAATGTGTAGGTTGGATAGATACTATGCGGTACCGGTGTGTACTGACGTCTTTCCTATACCAAAAAGACTTACAGAAATTATTAGTAAGGAGTGGGATAGACCCGGTGTGCCTTTTTCCCCTCCTCCGATATTTAGAAAAATGTTTCCTATAGACGCCACCACACGAGACTTATGGCAGACGGTCCCTAAGGTGGAGGGAGCAGTTTCTACTTTAGTCAAGCGTACCACTATCCCGGTGGAGGATAGCTGTGCTTTCTCAGATCCAATGGATAAAAAAATTAGAGGGTTATCTTAAGAAAATGTTTGTTCAACAAGGTTTTATATTGCAGCCTCTTGCATGCATTGCGCCTGTCACGGCTGCAGCGGCATTCTGGTTTGAGTCTCTGGAAGAGGCAATTCGCACAGCACCATTGGATGAGGCTTTGAGCAAAGTTAGAACCCTTAAACAGGCTAATGCGTTTGTTTCAGATGCCGTAGTGCATTTAACCAAACTTACGGCTAAAAATTCCGGATTCGCCATACAGGCGCGCAGGGCGCTATGGCTTAAATCCTGGTCAGCGAATGTAACTTCCAAATCTAAACTACTTAACATTCCTTTCAAAGGGCAGACCTTATTCGGGCCCGGCTTGAAGGAAATTATTGCTGACATTACGGGAGGTAAGGGCCACGCCCTTCCTCAGGACAGGGCCAAACGAAAGGCCAAACAGTCTAATTTTCGGGCCTTTCGGAACTTCAAAGCAGGAGCAGCATCAACTTCCTCCGCTCCAAAACAGGAAGGAACTACTGCTCGTTACAGACAGGGTTGGAAAGGCAACCAGTCATGGAACAAGGGCAAGCAGGCCAGAAAGCCTACTTCCGCCCCTAAGACAGCATGATGACAGGGCCCCCTATCCGGAGACGGATCTAGTGGGGGGCAGACTTTCTCTCTTCGCCCAGGCTTGGGCAAGAGATGTGCAGGATCCCTGGACGTTGAAGATTATATCTCAGGGATACCTTCTGGATTTCAAAACTTCTCCTCCACAAGGGAGGTTCCATCTGTCGAGGTTATCAACAAACCTAGTAAAGAAAGAGGCATTTCTACAATGTGTACAAGACCTCTTAGTCATGGGAGTGATCCACTCAGTTCCGCGAACGGAACAGGGACAAGGGTTTTACTCAAATCTATTTGTGGTTCCCAAAAAAGAGGGAACCTTCAGACCAATCTTGGACTTAAAGATCTTAAACAAATTCCTAAGGGTTCCATCATTCAAGATGGAAACCATTCGGACCATCCTACCCATGATCCAAGAGGGTCAATATATGACCACCGTGGACTTAAAGGATGCTTACCTTCACATACCGATTCACAAAGATCATTATCGGTACCTAAGGTTTGCCTTTCTGGACAGGCATTACCAGTTTGTAGCTCTTCCCTTCGGGTTAGCTACGGCCTCGAGAATTTTTACGAAGGTTCTGGGCTCACTTCTGGCGGTACTAAGACCACGATGCATAGCGGTGGCTCCGTACCTAGACGACATTCTGATACAAGCGTCAAGTTTTCAAAATGCAAAGTCTCATACAGAGATAGTTCTAGCATTTCTGAGGTCGCATGGGTGGAAAGTGAACGTGGAAAAGAGTTCTCTGTTACCACTCACAAGGGTTCCTTTTCTAGGGACTCTTATAGATTCTGTAGAGATGAAGATTTACCTGACGGAGTCCAGGTTATCAAAGATTCTCAATGCTTGCCGTGTCCTTCATTCCATTCCAAGCCCATCAGTAGCTCAGTGCATGGAGGTAATCGGCTTAATGGTCACGGCAATGGACATAGTGCCATTTGCGCACCTGCATCTCAGACCGCTGCAACTATGCATGCTAAGTCAATGGAACGGGGATTACTCAGATCTGTCCCCTTTGCTAAATCTGGACCAGGAGACCAGAGATTCTCTTCTCTGGTGGTTGTCACCGGTTCATCTGTCCAAAGGAATGACCTTTCGCAGACCAGATTGGACGATTGTAACAACGGATGCCAGCCTTCTAGGCTGGGGAGCAGTCTGGAATTCCCTGAAGGCTCAGGGATCGTGGACTCAGGAGGAGAAACTCCTCCCAATAAACATTCTAGAATTAAGAGCAATATTCAATGCTCTTCTAGCTTGGCCTCAGTTAGCAACACTGAGGTTCATCAGATTTCAGTCGGACAACATCACGACTGTGGCTTACATCAATCATCAAGGGGGAACCAGGAGTTCCCTAGTGATGTTGGAAGTCTCGAAGATAATTCGCTGGGCAGAGTCTCACTCTTGCCACCTGTCAGCGATCTACATCCCAGGCGTGGAGAACTGGGAGGCGGATTTCCTAAGTCGCCAGACTTTTCATCCGGGGGAGTGGGAACTTCACCCGGAGGTATTTGCTCAACTGATTCGTCGTTGGGGCAAACCGGATCTGGATCTCATGGCATCTCGCCAGAACGCCAAGCTTCCTTGTTACGGATCCAGGTCCAGGGACCCGGGAGCGGTGCTGGTAGATGCATTAGCAGCCCCTTGGGTTTTCAACATAGCTTATGTGTTTCCACCATTTCCGTTGCTACCTCGACTGATTGCCAGGATCAAACAGGAGAGGGCATCGGTAATTCTGATAGCGCCTGCGTGGCCACGCAGGACCTGGTATGCAGACCTAGTGGACATGTCGTCCTGTCCACCATGGTCTCTACCTCTGAGGCAGGACCTTCTAATTCAGGGTCCTTTCAACCATCCAAACCTAATTTCTCTGAGGCTGACTGCTTGGAAATTGAACGCTTGATTCTATCAAAGCGTGGGTTTTCGGATTCGGTTATTGATACATTAATACAGGCTCGGAAACCTGTGACCAGAAAAATTTACCATAAGATATGGCGTAAATATTTATATTGGTGTGAATCCAAGAGTTACTCATGGAGTAAGGTTAGGATTCCTAGGATTTTGGCTTTTCTACAAGAGGGTTTAGAAAAGGGTTTATCCGCTAGTTCGCTAAAGGGACAGATTTCTGCTCTGTCTATTCTTTTACACAAACGTCTGGCAGAGAATCCAGACGTCCAGGCTTTTTGTCAGGCTTTGGCTAGGATTAAGCCTGTGTTTAAAGCTGTTGCTCCTCCGTGGAGCTTAAACTTGGTTCTTAAAGTTCTTCAGGGTGTTCCGTTTGAACCCCTGCATTCCATTGATATTAAGCTTTTATCTTGGAAAGTTTTGTTTTTGATGGCTATTTCCTCGGCTCGAAGAGTCTCTGAGTTATCTGCCTTACATTGTGATTCTCCTTATCTGATCTTTCATTCAGATAAGGTGGTCCTGCGTACTAAACCTGGGTTTTTGCCTAAGGTTGTTTCTAACAGGAATATCAATCAAGAGATTTTTGTTCCATCATTATGTCCTAATCCTTCTTCAAAGAAGGAACGTCTTTTGCATAATCTAGACGTGGTCCGTGCCCTGAAGTTTTACTTACAGGCAACTAAAGATTTTCGACAAACTTCTTCCCTGTTTGTCGTTTACTCTGGACAGAGGAGAGGTCAAAGGGCTTCGGCTACCTCTCTCTCTTTTTGGCTTCGTAGCATAATACGTTTAGCTTATGAGACTGCTGGACAGCAGCCTCCTGAAAGAATTACAGCTCATTCCACTAGAGCTGTGGCTTCCACCTGGGCCTTTAAGAATGAGGCCTCTGTTGAACAGATTTGCAAGGCTGCAACTTGGTCTTCACTTCATACTTTTTACAAATTTTACAAATTTGACACTTTTGCTTCTTCGGAGGCTGGTTTTGGGAGAAAGGTTCTACAGGCAGTAGTTCCTTCTGTTTAATGTTCCTGCCTTGTCCCTCCCATCATCCGTGTACTTAGCTTTGGTATTGGTATCCCATAAGTAATGGATGACCCGTGGACTGAACACACTTAACAAGAGAAAACATAATTTATGCTTACCTGATAAATTTATTTCTCTTGTAGTGTGTTCAGTCCACGGCCCGCCCTGTCTTTTTGAGGCAGGTTCTAAATTTTAAAATTATAACTCCAGTCACCACTGCAACCTATAGTTTCTCCTTTCTCGTCTTGTTTCGGTCGAATGACTGGATATGACATGTGAGGGGAGGAGCTATATAGCAGCTCTGCTTGGGTGATCCTCTTGCAACTTCCTGTTGGGAAGGAGAATATATCCCATAAGTAATGGATGACCCGTGGACTGAACACACTACAAGAGAAATAAATTTATCAGGTAAGCATAAATTATGTTTTTTTTGCCGCTAACAACATCCGGAAATGACACACTCGCGTCATTGAAGACGCAACCTTGTGAAAGGACTCGGCATTGACAAAGACGCCGGAATTGACGATTTTGCATCATCGAACGTAACTTTGCACCAAAAATGATGCAATATACTTTGGCATTTTGCGCCCTCGCGAGGCTAATTCTGCCCGCAAATTTTAAAATGACAGTCAATTGAAAAAAAGACTATACCCCAGGTAAGAAATACATTTCCCTAAAAAATGCATTTCCCAGATATGAAACTGACAGTCTGCAAAAGGAAATATACTGAAACCTGAATCATGGCAAATATAAGTACAATACATATATTTAGAACTTTATATAAATACATATAGTGTCAAACCATAGCCGAGTGTCTTAAGTAATGAAAACATACTTACCAAAAGACACCCATCCACATATAGCAGATAGCCAAACCAGTACTGAAACGGTTATCAGTAGAGGTATTGGAATATGAGAGTATATCGTTGATCTGAAAAGGGAGGTAGGAGATGAATCTCTACGACCGATAACAGAGAATCTATGAAATAGATCTCCCGTGAGGAAAACCATTGCCTTCAATAGGTGATACTCCCTTCACATCCCTCTGACATTCACTGTACTCTGAGAGGAATCGGGCTTCAAAATTCTGAGAAGCGCATATCAAAGTAGAAATCTTAGCACAAACTTACTTAACCACCTCCATAGGAGACAAAGTTTGTAAAACTGAATTGTGGGTGTGGTGAGGGGTGTATTTATAGGCATTTTGAGGTTTGGGAAACTTTGCCCCTCTTGGTAGGATTGTATATCCCATACATCACTAGCTCATGGACTCTTGCCAATTACATGAAATAAAATGCAAACAGCATAGCCCTCTGAACCCACCTCTATAGGAGGAAAAGTTTGTAAAACTGAGTTGTGGGTGTGGTGGGAGGTGTATTTATTGGCATTTTGAGGTTTGGGAAACTTTGCCCTTCCTGGTAGGAATGTATATCCCATACGTCACTAGCTCATGGACTCTTGCCAATTACATGAAATAAACTATTTATGTAAGAACTTACCTGATAAATTAATTTCTTTCATAGTGGCAAGAGTCCATGAGCTAGTGACATATGGGATATACATTCCTACCAGGAGGGGGCAAAGTTTCCCAAACCTCAACATGCCTATAAATACACCTCCCACCACACTCATACCTCAGTTTAACGTATAGTGAGGTGTAAAAAAAAAGAAAAAAAAAAGGAGTAAAAAGCATACAAAAGAGAGGAACTGGAAAAGTAAATGTGCTTTATACAAAAAAATCATAACCACAATAAAATTGGTTGGGTCTCATGGACTCTTGACACTATGAAAGAAATTAAATTTCTCAGGTACGTTCTTACATAAATTATGTTTTCTTTCATTTAAGTGGCAAGAGTCCATGAGCTAGTGACGTATGGGATATAATACCCAAGATGTGGAAGTTCACGAGTCACTAGAGAGGGAGGGATAAAATCAAAACAGCTATATCTGCTGTGAAATTAAATCCCAAAAAATAATTACGTTTTCTTAAAATTTTTAAAAAACTCATATAAAAAGTCACTAGAATCAAACTAAGACAGCTGCCTAAAGAACCTTTCTACCAAAGGCTGCTTCCGAAGAAGCAAATACATAAAAATTGTAAAATTTAGTAACAGTATGCAAAGAAGACCAAGTTGCTGCTTTGTAAATTTGATAAACTGAAGCTTCATTCTTGAAAGCCCAAGAGGTGGCAACTGATTTAGTAGAATGAGCTGTAATTCTCTGAGGTGGAGACTGCCCCGCCTCCAAATAAGATTTGTGAATCAAAAGTTTCAACCAAGATGCCAGAGAAATAGCAGAGGTTTTCTGACCTTTCCTGGAACCAGAAAAATTAACAAATAGTCTTTCTGAAATCTGTAGTAGCCTCAACATAATATTTCAAAGCTCTTACCACATCCAAAGAATGTAAAAGACCTTTCAAGAGTATTCTTAGGATTAGGACACAAGGAAGGAACAATAATTTCCCTATTAATGTTGTTAGAATTCACCACTTTATGCAAAAATTTAAACAAAGTCCACAAAACAGCTTTATCTTGATGGAAAATCAGATGAGACTCGCAAGAGAGAGCAGACTATTCAGAAACTCTTCTAGCAGATAAAAATAATAATATAAAAGATAAATAATAAAAATGCAAGAAATTACATGATTCACGTCACGACAGATGCGACTTCGCAGCAAAACATTTTCCAGCCAAAAATGACGCAATAAAGAGTAGCATTTTGCGTCATCGCGAGCCTATTAGCCCACAAACATTTTAGAAAAAAACAGACTCCAAGTTACAACTAACTGAAACCCCAGGTAAGAAAAAAAAAAACTAAAATCTTCCATTAACATAATTTCCATGCTGAAACTGTAAGACTGCAAAGGGAAATACACAGACCTGACTCATGACAAATATATGCACTATACATTAAAAACTTTAAAATATAAAGTGCCAAACAGCTGAAAGTGTCTTAAAAAAAAAAAGACACCAATTCACATATAGCAAACCAGTACTGAAACTTATCAGCAGAGGTAATGGTAGAGGAGTATAATGTTGATCTGTAAAGGGAGGCAGCAGATAAATCCCTGTGATTTACAGAGAGCCTTAGAATAGATTTCCCATAGGTGAAAACATGGTGTCATCAGGCAATACTCCCTTCACATCCCTCAGACAAACACTGTACTTATGAGCCCAGTTGTTTGTAGTTCACCTTCAAAAGAGCCAACTTCAACAGTGCAACTCTCGGCAGGACCCTCTCTCCCCATTTGATCCCTGTAATCGTTTTTTATATACCACCCATGTTGATAGCGCTGCAGAACCTGTTGGCGCTCTACAAATACCTGATAATAATAATACTTAGAGACGAATTGGGCTTCAAAATGCTTAGAAGCGCCTTTCACAGAAGAAAATCAAGCACATCTTGCTTCACCACCTCCACAAGGAGGCAAAGTTTGTAAAACTGAGGTATGAGTGAGATGGGAGATGTATTTATAGGCATTTTGAGGTTTGGGAAGCTTTGCCCCCTCCTGGTAGGAATGTATATCCCATACATCAATAGCTCATGGACTCTTACCACTTACATGAAAAAAAGCAGGAATTTTAAATATTCACGCCTGAACCTGAAATTAACCTCCTCTGAATCTACAACTTTTTTTTATTAGAGGAGTTAGAGGAAGAAAGTTCTACCTCAGAAGCTACAGAGGAATTATTGTCATCAGAATAATGTACATGACTGACTTGAAGCTTCCATAGAGCTACTGGACCCAAACTCAGAGGCACCATGTTTCACCTTCCTCTTCCCTGCCTCAGACTAAACACTCAGGGTAGCAGAGACTGTAGATTGTAATTGCACTGCAAATTCTATAGGGATGTACTGAGAACAGTGCAGCAGGGAGCTGCATGTGAAGGACCCGGAGAGAGTGACTGAGGTAAAAGTACAGGCATATAAGGGTTAAAGGGACAGTCTAGGCCAAAATAAACTTTCATGATTCAGATAGAGCATGTAATTTTAAACAATTTTCCAATTTACTTTTATCACCAATTTTGCTTTGCTCTCTTGGTATTCTTTTTTTTTTTTTTTTTTTTTTTTTTTTTGTTTTCAAATGCTTTATTGAAAATTAAATCTAATGATACATATAATTGAAGACGCAGCTCCTCAATGTAACATTTCAATCCCATTGTCATATTAAATTCTACAATTGTCTGATTCCACAAATTGTATTATACCAGTTTTAAACTAACATAGCATTTTTGAAAACCACTTTAAAACAAGGAAAAAAACATAAAAACGAAGAGAAACAACAATAAATCAAATCAAATGTCTTTTATAACGAGTGGCCAGACCTCGGCAAAAATACCTAAGCTTATCATGACAAATTCAGAACCTAACCTACTTAAAGCCACGCTTGTTAAAAAAAAAATACATAACAACCATATTCCTTCTGCATCTCCTATAAATACATATTTTCTTATTCAGTTTTTCTCTTAACCCTAAAATGAAAACCAATCTATTATGGCACCCTCTGGTGTCTCGAAAACTTCCACCCTTGCTCATATACGAGAGTGAGATACTAATTCCTAGTTTACATACAAAATTTCTACCTGGCGTTCCTCTCTCCATCTTATCAAAAAGGTGTTAATATTCCAAGTTATCCACTCACTCTCTTCTACTTTTCCTTCCAAAATCAACATTCAACCTACCTTTCTATCTTTCCTTTTTCACTATTATGTGCGGGAGTGTCGGAGGCCGGGGGGGGGGGGGGGAAACCCAAACGAAGACAAAAAAAAACAAAGAAGCAACAAAAAAAAAAAACAACAAAAAAAAAAAAAATTCTTCTTCTATTCATATCCAGTATGGATGTATTGCCTTATCTCGTCACCCAATGTGTCGGCAGGATTCCTGCGACTACTAGATTTAGAAAAGGCTCTGAGCTCTGTAACGGTTCCAGAAACTGCAACTGTAACTCCCTTGGCCAATCTACAATATATTTTTCCCATTTGCGGAAGTATCTTTTGTAGTATTTCTCCCTACTTTTTAGATCCTGTCTTTCCACTATCATTTGAAATTTCATGTTGTTTATAAACTCCTTCATGTTCGGCACCTCCCTATGTTTCCATTTCTGGAATATGAGACTGCGCGTTGCCAGAATGGCCAAATTTGTAAGATTTTTATCTCCTATATTTTCCGTCTGATACAAAAAAAATATCTGTATTGCTTCCAAGTTTATTTTAACCGTTAAATATTTGTTGAGCCAGAACTGAATTTTTCTCCAGAATTGCTGTACTTTCGGACAACTCCATAAACAATGCATCAGATCTGCTTTTACGTGATTACATTTATAGCAGCTTATTGGAGTTGTTCTATCCCAGCCACTAATTCTCTCTGGCGTCAAATAAAAATTATTTATCAGTTTTGCATGCGACTCCCGCCAACTAATTCTCTCCGTGGCTTCCTCCGCCCTTTTAATACTATCCACTATATTCTCACTTTGTATGGAAGGGAAATATCTGAGAAATTTATCCGTATTCAAATTTATTTGTCTGATTCCTAATCTCTGTATTATATTCTGATACCATATAGCTATGGACCGTTTTCCTGCTTGATATAGCTTTAAGCCTGGCTCGGTCACTGGCTGGCCCCAGTCCGAACCGTATCTCTTGATATGAGTATCTACATAGTGTCTTATCTGAAGATATGTGTAAAAATGTTTAGCGGGTAAATTATATTCTATCGCCAAGCTCTCGAAGGTTCGTGTTGATCCCTCTGATCCCAATATTATTTGTGAGAAATATTTCAATCCCATGCCGTGGCATTCATGAAAGATCCTATTATTTAGCCCCGTTGAAAAATCTACGCACCCAACAATCGGTAGAAATGCTGACACTTGATATTCTTGGCCCACTATATCACAATATTTTTGCCATGCCCAAACTATACTGGTGAATGTTACTAAATTCGCCACATTACTTGGTAAATTCCTACATGGGCAGTGCAATATTGCTTTCAGATTAAATGGTTTGACTATCTCTGTTTCTAGTTTATTATAGGTGATATATTCTGCCTCGGTCAACCAGTCTATTCCAAATTTAATCAAAGTTACATAATTGTAATACCTGATATTAGGAAAGGCGAATCCACCATGTTTTTTTGCGTAAGACAGTCTTTCAGTTGATATGCGAGCCTTCTGTTTGCCCCAGATAAATAATGAACACGCTCTATTATATTTATCAATATCCTTCTTTTTAATCACTAATGGTAAATTTTGCATGCGAAATAATATCTTTGGAAAGAAGATTGTTTTTATCAATATGATACGTGCAGATAATGACAGATAATACATATTCCACTTTCCTATTTCTGATTCCATGTTATCGAATAGTTCTCTATAATTCAACTGGTACCATTCACCTGGGTTCCGTGAAATTTTGATCCCTAAATAACTAATATTCTGGACCTCTTTAAAAATTGTATTATGACTCGGCTTAGTTTTATTTATCCATAAAATTTCAGATTTCGCAGGGTTTATTTTGTAGCCGGTAAATGAGCTGAATACCTTGATAATCTGTAGGAGTTGTGGGATACAGGTACTTGTGTCATACAAAAAAAGTAAAATGTTGTCCGCATAAAGCGAGATCATCATTTTCTCTGCCCCTATCTTCAGTGGGGCTACTTTATGTCTGATGTATATGGCCAGTGGTTCGAGCGCAATATCGAACAATAAGGGGGAAAGTGGACACCCTTGACGCGTCCCCCTTTCAAGAGTTATTGGTTTGGATAGTTCCCCGTTTATTAGCAGCTGTGATTTCGGTGTCCTATAGATCAGTTTAATCAGGTCGAGCAGGGCACCGGTAAGGCCAAATTTCTCCAAAGCCTCAAAGAGGTGGTCCCATCCTATGGAATCAAATGCCTTTTCGGCGTCTATTGTTACTAATGCAATATCTTTATCTCCCCGTTCCCTTCTCTGCCTCGCGGTGCTCTGCCCGGCCCAAAAAAAATGCTCCACCGTTGTTAATACCCGTCTCATATTACGTACAGAATTCCTTCCTGGTACGAACCCGACCTGATCTAGATGTATTAGATCTGGTATTACTTTTTTCAGTCTATCCGCTATTATAGACATTAATATCTTGTAGTCATGATTTAACAATGAGATAGGGCGATATGATGATAAATTTGTAGCATCTTTCCCTTTTTTCAATATTAATGATATAATTGCGTCCGAAAAATAAGGTGATTTCATTTCTTTCTTAATAAAATAGCCGTTATATAACTTAGTTATCGTCCCTACTATTATTTCTGAAGTCATCTTATAGAATTCGGCCGAGAGGCCATCCGGCCCAGGAGCTTTTCCTGATTTGGCTTTTTGAATGGCTCTTACCACCTCTCCTTCCAAAATTGGGAATTAATCTGTTGTAGTACCTCTGACGTTACTCTAGGAATTTTTATCTGCTCCCAAAATTGTTGCTTCATTTCTATGTTTATTTCCTCCTTCGAGTATAGCTTTTGGTAAAATTGAAAAAATGCTTCTTTTATTGCTGTAGGGCTAGTATATATATTCTTATTTTCCTTAATTGTGGAAATTATATTTTGTTTCTTGCGAAACTTAGTTATCTTAGCTAAATGTTTTGCCGACACTCCCTGCAACCCTTGGAATCTCGCCCTACATTTTGCCTCTTCCTGTGCCCATTTTTCTTTCATAAATTGTTCCCTTTCTGTTTTTGCATATGCATATTTTTCCCAATTAACCCGACTGGAGCCATTCAAATACCTCACATATGCTCTCCTAACTTGATTTGCTAACTGGATTTCTCTCGCCTTATTTTTACGGTTTAAGTTAACCATATATACCTTTATCTCGCCGCGTATGACCGCTTTACCTGCCTCCCACAAGATCTCCAGCTTATCTGTATAGTCTCTATTGAATACGATATAGTCTTTCCACTTGTTTGCAACCCAGTTACTGAATTTTGGGTTGTCTGACATATACCCCGGAAATCTGAAAGTGTTTGTCCTGAAGCTCGACCTATCCTGGAGTGATATCTGAAAACTAATTATTGAATGATCCGATAATATTATTTCTTCTATGTGCGTCCGGATTTCGTGTTTTAGAAGATGTTCATCTATCAAGAACATATCTATTCTAGAAAAGCATCTATGTGCCTTAGATTCACACGTATAGGATCGTTCATCTGGGTGTTGCAAGCGCCATATATCGTGTACTTTAATAGTTTTTAAGAAATTACGAAAAATTCTTGCCTCCCGATGATATGGCTGTCTGCGACCCACCTTAGATCTGTCGCTATCAGGATATGTCGTGGTGTTCATGTCGCCTGCTATTATCAGATTCTGGCCTAAATACGGTGTCAGTTCCTTTATTATCTGTTGCCAAAAATTTACTTCAAATGTGTTGGGTGCGTATATATTACACAGAGTCCATATTTTCTCGTCAATTTTGATTTGCATAATAATGAATCTCCCCTGGGGATCCAATTTTGAATTTAATATCTCATAATCTAAACTTCTATTCAATAATATAGCTACCCCACATTTCCGTGACACGCATGGGGTTGCAATAACCTCTGCCAGCCAATTAGTTCTTAATTTATCTATTTCAGCCGCTTTTAAGTGCAATTCTTGCAGGAATATAATGTCAGGCTTTTGCTTTTTCAGTAATTTAAAAATGTTCTTACGCTTAATGGGGGAGGTTACCCCTCCCACATTCCATGATACACAATTAATTGCCATACTCATCCTTTCCTATTCTAGTAGATGTCAGAAAGAAAAAAAAAAAAAAAAAAAAAAAAAAAATTATATATATATGTGAAATCCCCGCCCCCCGGACCTCCCACTCCCCCAGCCTCCACTTCTTCAACTGTTTCTCTATTCCACATTATCCTCTTTCTGTGTTCGTGCTGAACAATTGATATTCTATATTTCTATATTATTTTCAGCACAAAAAGCTTTTGCTTCATCTACCGTGTTAAGTGCTGTAACTCCGTCCATCCCCAGCACTGTGATTTTAGCTGGGTATCTCATAGAGGCTCTCAGTCCAGCTTTTATCAGTGCTGAGCAGTACGGTGCCATAGCACGCCGTTTCCCTGATGTCTCCACTGAGAAATCCTGAAAAATCAGGATTGGTTTGTCCCCTATAAGAAGTGTTCTGGTCTTTCTGTAATGGTACATTATGCTGGCCTTATCCTGAAAATTCAAATATTTAATGATGAGCACTCTTGGCCTGGTGTTACTCTCTCTAGGTTGTCTTAGTGCTCCGATCCTGTGTGCTCTCTCTACCAACAAACCCCCATTTACTGGTTGCATACCTAGCAGGTTGGGTAATGTCACTGCACCAAAGGTCAGTAGGTCTTCCTGTCCGTTAGTTTCGGGCAGCCCAACTACACTGATATTGCTCTGCCGTGATCTGTCCTCCAGATCTTCTAACTTTGCCTGTAATGCATTAATTTTTTCTGCGTGTTTATTCAATGTTAACCCTTGAGTGCTTAACTTGTCTTCTGCATCTGACACCCTATTTTCTACCTCCGTTAATCTGATCGAAAATTGTCTGATTTCCTGGGATAACTCTGAGATCTCTTTTTTAACAATTTCAAATTGGGGCAATATAAGGTCTGCCAATTGATTTATTGTGAGCTGTGTTTCTAAATTTCTCTCTGGGCTCTGTACATTTGATTCTATATTACTAGTTTCACTCTGCGCTTTCTGCTTTTTATCCCTTCTTGGTGGCATTGCTGGTGATTTGTTCTTCATGTTTGTGACATATTTTTCCATTTGTGCTATTAATTTGCTTTCCCCCTTGCACCTTCTTGTT
This sequence comes from Bombina bombina, assembly GCF_027579735.1. NCBI lineage: Eukaryota > Metazoa > Chordata > Amphibia > Anura > Bombinatoridae > Bombina > Bombina bombina. The sequence continues at coordinate 1,159,842,519 of NC_069502.1, forward strand.
TCTCACTTCCCTTTAAGAAAACTCACACCTGCTGACAGGTTGTACTGGCACACTCTATTGTGTTATTTCCTCTCTATCTGTTCCCTTTCCTTATGATCTGGTGCCCTATTGAATACTAGTGTTACTTCATCCAGTCATGCATTTATGCTATTAATCTGCACACAATTTTATAGAGAGAAAAAAAAAAAAAAGTATAAACTATATTTCAGCCTTCAACTATAATCAATAACTGTTCAAGCTATTAAATGCTAGACAAGGTTATATACATATATAGCAATGATAATTTTCACTTCTTTACACCCTTTTTCAGGACTCAGATACCTTAATCATTAGACAGAGTCATAATCCGATTTGCTGTGTTACTTTTACCTAAACATACCCATCCTCATACTCTGCATACCAACTTACACAGAATACCTAATAGTTTATAACATCAACAGTAGAAAATGCATTTCTGTATTAAGCTATATCCAAGGACTATTCAATATATCAAATGCTAGTAGACTCTATTTCTGCGTTGTAATTTTAGCTGAGCTCTACAGCTACTGTGTCTGCTTTCCAAGCTGCACTTTACACTTATGGAGTTAATCTTGTGCTACACATGTAATCCCTTTACAGATATAGCAGTTATAATTTCACTTGTCTGCAATTCCCTTTTTTTTTTTCTTTCCCTCTCTTTTTTTTCTTCTTTTTTCTCCCTTTTCTTTCAATGCAAGTACTTACTCTCTTATTGTATGTGTAGCAATTTTAACTTGCGTTTACCTGCACCTTTTACAATTGTCAGATATCAGGTATCCTGGAGGGTAGAAATAATACCCGGACAATCTACTGCAGTACTTTTGCCTGAAGTTCCCCTAAATGCAGATTACTTAGGGTCTGTCCTCTGATTTCTTATCTTAATTAGACACTACTGTTACCTAGTTTCTTCCCAGCCTATTCTTAGCATCTACTGTGTGACACAGTAGCGCAATAAATCAGTTAGAGTCTGTACCTTGATTCTTTGTTATACCTAAACACTACTACTGCTGTAAACAAATACCAATAATTTCCTAGCAAATAAAACAATTGTAATTTTCATTTTGCATGCACCTTTTGCAGTTCAGAAGTAACTAAAAAAATAGCAACATTAATCAGACATTCTACTCCAAATACTTTTAGCAGAATTTGAGCTTGCCCTTCCTAACAATATAGTCACAATGTTACAGAGAGCCTTAGCTGATTAACTGTCCCGATTTAGGCAATGTGTTTCAGCTATGCACAATGAGCGTCCATCAGCCAGATAGAGGTTTTTCCTTTTCCCCCTTATTCTTTCCCTTTTTTTTTTTTTTTAAATTTGAGCAAAACTACAGTCCTTTTCTGCCGACTCCTTTAAAAAGCGCCGTATAGTTCATCCAAGGTAGAGATGCTACGTTAAATTCCACCTTCTGTAGTGAGCACCCCCAGTATTTCCTATTAGTACTGCTATAACTTGTCTCAGGACGCTTCTGCCTCAGTGTTCACGCTTTGCTCTGCTGAAATGTGGACCCCAGACTTTTGCTATTGTGGTAGCTGTGCTTTTCAAAAGGTCAAAAAGTCTAAGAAGGGGAGGTGCTCTGTATGGGTATACATGTTAGAGATATCTACTGATTTCAACGTTCCAAGAACTACCGTTATGCACTTAATTATATTTCCTTAAGGAGCTACTGCCACCAGTCTAACCCTGGTTGATATAAAGTTCTGGGCCTCCCTTCTGCTCTGCTTGTCGTGGATGGCTCTTTAGGCCTTGATACACACAAAAATTCAGCTTTTCTATTTTTCACAAACTTTCATATATACAGACTTTTGCGTACTTACCCCCCCATTGCTTCGCGGCCGGTCACTGGATGACTCTGTCTGGCACTTTGCCCCACCAGGGGGGTCTTTAGTATGAGTCCTCTGGAAATTTTCCCTTTGAGCAGTGCAGCTTTCACCTACACTCTCGCTCGGTTGTTCCTCACTTCTGCGGCGTCAAGCCGCTATGACGTCATCATACCTGGCCGGCTTACCGGTATGGGGGGGGAATTGAAGCCGCTGTCCAGTCTGTGTTGCAGGCGGCGACCACGACAGTCTCCCGCCCCGGATCCTCCACTGCACCTCGGATCTCCACCTCTCGGCATTCAGGTCGGCCCAGAGTTGTCACCACGAACTATGCTGGCGGCAGTTTGCAGCTGTTCTCCAATTAGGTTTGTGTGAACTATTTAGGGCTCCCCCTTGGCAGGTATTACTTTGTCCAATTTGTTCTTAAGGGTGTAATGGCTTCCTTCTACCACGCTTTTCTGTCCCCCAGGCCGGGTAAATCTTTCGCCCCGGCAATAGGGCTTTCGTGGCGTGGGTATCAGGTGTTTGAATTAGCTCCGGATTCAAGGGAGCTCAGAGCAAGCACACCTTCCTCCTTGCTCCTCCCACAGGAAGTCCTCCAGCCCTCATCTCTTGGTATTCTTAGTTGAACGCTTAACCTAGGAGGTTCATATGCAAATTTCTTAGACCTTGAAGGCCACCTCTTTTCAGAATGCGTTTTAACAGTTTTTCACCACTAGAGGGTGTTAGTTCACGTATTTCATATAGATAACACTGTGCTCGTGCACGTGAAGTTATTTGGGAGCAGGCACTGATTGGCTAGACTGCAAGTCTGTCAAAAGAACTGAAATAAAGGGGCAGTTTGCAGAGGCTTAGATACAAGATAATCACAGAGGTTAAAAGTATATTAATATAACTGTGTTGGTTATGCAAAACTGGGGAATGGGTAATAAAGGGATTATCTATCTTTTAAAACAATACATTTCTGGTGTAGACTGTCCCTTTAACAGAATCCTGCAAAGTCACAGGGTCTAGAGAGTTAACCTGGGCTATAGGGGATAATGCAGGAGTCTTAGTGTTTAGTCCACTAGAATGAGACTGCAGTACAGAGGCCAGGCAAACAGTGCACAGTTGAGGGGGGGGGGGATGATTTACCTTTTCAGGGGAGAAACTAGAACGAGAGTCTTCAATCACCTTAGTAATGACTGGCAATCCTTAACTACACAAACCACCAGCAATGCTTCATTAAGTGTCTCACCACTTCCTATAGAGTGAAAAAGGAGCAGCTGCAATGTCGCATCCAAGCACAGATCCGGAGCGGAGAAAATGCTCGCCTAAAGCAGTCACTCTTCTGAGACCCCCGGCATGAGCGCTTCTTGTTTGCCGCATGCAAACCTATCGCACCATTTAATTAAGGATCTGGTCCTCCAATAAAGGCCATTGAGCCCTAAAATAAGTGACCGGCAAGTAGCCCAAAGTTTATGGCGTGAGGCGGTTTCAAACAGTTCCCCTTGTGACCTGGAAGCCGCAGTCAAGAAGCACCACAATCCACATATTCAGCCCCTTTTAGGAGTGCATAATAAGGTGAGTCTAAACAAAACCTTCCCACCCTCTTACTAGAGATGATTAGGCATATTGTACTCATAAACCCTTACCCCTTAGATAAGGACATATACCCCATATATGTAGGCCAGTCCTTATTGAATAACAATCTTTTAAATGAACATAGGTCCCTGAACTAGGCAACAAGCCATTAGGGGGAAATCGGGGACTTGCCCATCAGAGGTGTTCTCTCCCTCTACTGTCGTGCAGGCACAGAACTTCCATGTCTCACAGCAAGCTCTTCTATCAGAGACCTGTGACACAAAGGGAAATCAGTGTAACTAACACCGTTTACCTAGAAGGAGGGGGGGGAGCATCAGTAACTGAAAGGAGTCATGGGAAGCTTCCCTACGACATCCAGTGGCTACATTTCACCAATACTCTAGTAAGAGATTTACATGGCTACTAAACACACCCCCAGTCCGCTTTTGCAGGAAACAATGCATTGAGGAACATAGATAATTTTCAGCGGATCACCTCTATCTGCCAACCTCTGCAAGATGAGGCAAAGAACTACTGGGAGGGAAGTAGGAGGGATATTTAATGCTTTGCTTTGTTTACATAAAACAATACATTGAGGAACATAGATAATATTTAGCAGATCACTTCTCTCTGCCAACCTCCACAAGATAAGGCAAAAAATTACTGGAAAGGATATTTAATGCTTTGCTTGGGGTGTATTTGCCTCCTCCTGGTGGCCAGCTGTTTTATTCCAATAGATAATGCATTAATTCATGTACTCCAACTGCCATTAAAGAAAGGGACCAGCTGTTTTGATGTCCTCTTTTTGCCATTTATCGCTGAGGAGGCAAACTGGCACTTCTGTTTTCCATAAAGTCCCAGTATCATCTAATTTTGTTTACAAAGAATCAGCTACATAAAAATCCTAACATTAAAAAAACAATTTATGCTTACCTGATAAATTTATTTCTCTTGTGGTGTACCCAGTCCACGGATTCATACTTACTTGTGGGATATTCTCCTCCCCTACAGGAAATGGCAGAGAGAGCACCCACAGCAGAGCTGCCTATATAGCTCCCCCCTTAGCTCCACCCCCCACTCATTCGACCGAAGGCTAGGAAAAAAAAGGAGAAACTAGAGGGTGCAGTGGTGACTGAAAGTTTAAAAGGCACCACTGCTTGTAGAACCTTTCTCCCAAAAATAGCCTCCGAAGAAGCAAAAGTATCAAATTTGTAAAATTTTGAAAAATTCTGTTCTGTTCAACAGAAAGCTCATATTTAAAAGCCATTTGGAAGCCACAGCTCTAGTAGAATGAGCAGTAATTCTTTCAGGAGGCTGCTGTCCAGCAGTCTCAGAGGCCAAACGGATGATGCTTTTCAGCCAAAAGGAAAGAGAGGTAGCCGTAGCCTTCTGACCTCTCCGCTTACCAGAATAAACAACAAACAATGAAGATGTTTGACGGAAATCTTTAGTTGCTTGTAAGTAGAACTTTAAAGCACGAACCACATCAAGATTGTGCAACAGACGTTCCTTCTTTGAAGAAGGATTAGGACACAGTGAAGGAACAACAATCTCTTGATTGATATTTCTGTTAGAACCAACCTTAGGGAGGAACCCAGGTTTGGTACGCAAAACCACCTTATTTGTATGGAAAATAAGATAAGGGGAATCACACTGTAAAGCATATAGCTCAGAAACTCTTCGAGCCGAAGAGATAGCTACTAAAAACAAAACTTTCCAAGATAGAAGCTTAATATCCAGGGAACGCATAGGTTCAAACGGAACCCCTTGAAGAACTTTAAGAACTAAATTTAGGCTCCATGGCGGAGCAACAGGTTCTAAATACAGGCTTGATTCTGACCAAAGCTGAACTAAATGCTCGAACGTCTGGGACATCTGCCAGACGTTTGTGTAGAAGAATAGACAAAGCAGATATTTGTCCATATAAGGAACTAGCTGATAATCCCTTCTCCAAACCTTCTTGGAGGAAAGACAATATTCTAGGAATCCTAAACTTACTCCACGAGTAACCTTTGGATTCACACCAATAAAGATATTTGCGCCAAATCTTATGATAGATCTTCCTGGTGACAGGCTTTCTAGCCTGAATCGGGGTATCAATGACCGACTCAGAGAAACCACGCTTTGATAGAATCAGGCGTTCAATCTCCAAGCAGTCAGGCGCAGAGAAATTAGATTTGGATGCGTGAACAGACCTTGGATTAGAAGGTCCCGCCTCATTGGCAGAGATCATGGTTGAACCAAGGACATGTCCACTAGGTCTGCATACCAAGTCCTGCGTGGCCACGCAGGTACTATCAGAATCACTGAAGCTCTCTCCTGCTTTATTCTGGCAACCAGACGTAGGAGGAGAGGAAATACATAGGCCAAATTGAAGGACCAAGGCACTGCAAGAGCATCTATCAGTACCGCCTTGGAATCCCGGGACCTGGACCCGTAACAAGGAAGTTTGGCATTCTGACGGGACGCCATCAGATCCAATTCTTGTGTGCCCCATAGCTGAATCAGCTGGGCAAATACCTCCGGATGGAGTTCCCACTCCCCCAGATGAAAAGTCTAACGACTTAGGAAATCCGCCTCCCAGTTCACTACTCCTGGGATATGGATTGCTGAGAGATGGCAAGAGTGATCCTCTGCCCATCGGATTATTTTAGTTACCTCCATCATCACTAGGGAACTCCTTGTTCCTCCTTGACGATTGATATAAGCTACAGTCGTGATGTTGTCCGACTGAAACCTGATGAATTTGGCCGCAGCAAGCTGAGGCCATGCCTTAAGCGCATTGAATATCGCTCTCAGTACTAGAATATTTATCGGGAGAAGAGATTCCTCCCGAGACCATAAGCCCTGTGCTTTCAGGGAGTTCCAGACTGCACCCCAGCCTAGCAGGCTGGCATCTGTCGTTACAATGAGCCACTCTGGCCTGCGGAAACACATTCCCTGAGACAGGTTTTCCTGAGACAACCACCAGAGAAGAGAATCTCTGGTCTCCTGGTCCAGATGCAGTTGAGGAAACAAATCTGCATAATCCCCATTCCACTGTTTGAGCATGCACAGTTGCAGTGGTCTGAGGTGTAGTCGGGCAAAAGGAACTATGTCCATTGCCGCTATCATGAGTCTGAAGTTTTGATTTTCTGACCTCCGTCAGAAATATTTTCATTTCTACCGAGTCTATCAGAGTCCCTAGAAAGGAAACTCTTATAAGAGGGAAGAGAGAACTCTTTTTTATGTTCACCGTCCACCCATGAGATTTCAGAAAAGCCAACACAATGTCGGTGTGAGACTTGGATAACTGGAAAGTTGACGCCTGAATTAAGATAAGGCGCCACTGCTATGCCCCGTGGTCGTATAACCGCCAGAAGAGACCCTAGCACCCTTGTGAAAATTCTGTGAATAGGGATGTGTAGATATGCATCCTTTAAGTCCACGGTGGTCATATATTGACCCTCCTGGATCAGAGGTAGAATAGACAGAATAGTCTCCATCTTGAATGATGGGACTTTGAGGAACTTGTTTAGAATTTTGAGATCCAAGATTGATCTGAAAGTTCCCTCTTTTTTAGAAACCACAAACAGGTTTGAGTAAAATCCTAGCCCCTGTTCCTCTTTTGGGACTGGGCGGATCACGCCTATGGTATGTAGGTCTTCTACACGGCGTAAGAACGCCTCTCTCTTTGTCTGGTTTACAGACAATCGAGAAATGTGAAAAGTCCCCCTTGGAAGAGAGCCTTGGAACTCCAGAAAGTATCCCTGGGACACAATTTCTAAAGCCCAGGGATCGTGAACATCTCTTGCCCAAGCCTGAGCGGAAAACATAATTTATGTAAGAACTTACCTGATAAATTCATTTCTTTCATATTAGCAAGAGTCCATGAGCTAGTGACGTATGGTATATACATTCCTACCAGGAGGGGCAAAGTTTCCCAAACCTTAAAATGCCTATAAATACACCCCTCACAACACCCACAATTCAGTTTAACGAATAGTCAAGAAGTGGGGTGATAAGAAAGGAGCGAAAGCATAAAAAAAATAAGGAATTGGAATAATTGTGTTTTATACAAAAAAATCATAACCACCACAAAAAAGGGTGGGCCTCATGGACTCTTGCTAATATGAAAGAAATGAATCAGGTAGGTTCTTACATAAATTATGTTTTCTTTAATGTAATTAGCAAGAGTCCATGAGCTAGTGACGTAATGGATAGCAGATACCCAATATGTGGAACTTCCACGCAAGAGTCACTAGAAAGGGAGGGATAAAATAAAGACAGCCAATTCCACTGAAAAATTAATCTACTACCCAAATCAAAAGTTTCAATTTTTATAATGAAAAAAACTGAAGTTATAGGCAAGAGAATCAAACTGAAACAGCTGCCTGAAGTACTATTCTACCAAAAACTGCTTCTGAAAGAAGAGAAAACATCAAAATGGTAGAATTTAGTAAAAGTATGCAAAGAAGACCAAGTCGTTGCTTTGCAAATCTGATCAACAGAAGCTTCATTCTTAAAAGACCAGGAAGTAGAAACTGACCTAGTAGAATGAGCCGTAATCCTCTGAGGCGGGGATTAACCCGACTCCAAATAAGCAAGATGAATCAAAAGCTTTAACCAAGATGCCAAAGAAAAGACAGAAGCCTTCTGACCTTTCCTAAAACCAGAAAAGATAACAAATAGACTAGAAGTCTTTCTGAAATCTGAGTAGCTTCAACATAATTTCAAAACTCTTACCTCATCCAAAGAATGTAAGAATCTCTCCAAAGAATTCTTAGTATTAGGACACAAGGAAGGGACAATAATTCCTCGACTAAAATCAGAAAAAGGAGACTCACAAGAAAGAGCAGATAATTCAAAAACTGTTCTAGCTGAAGAGATGTCTAAAAGGAACAATACTTTCCATGAAAGTAATTAAAATGTCCAAAGAAAGCACATGCTCAAACGGAAGAGCCTGTAAAGCCCTCAGAACCAAATTAAGACTCCGAGGAGAAATTGGCTTAAATGACATACTTGATACGAACCAAAGCCTGAACAAAACAATGAATAACAGAAAGATTAGCAAATTTTTCTGTGAAAACAGCACAGAAAAAGCTGAGATTTGTCCTTGCAAGGAACTTGCAGACAAAAACCCTTATCTAAACCATCCTGAAGAAACTATAAAATCCTAGGAATTCTAAAAGAATGCCAAGAGAATTTATGAGAAGAGCATCAAGAGATGTAAATCTTTCAAACTCGATAATAAATCTTACTAGACACAGATTTATGAGCCTGCAACATAGTATTAATCACAGAGTCAGAGAAATTTCTAAGACTAAGTACTAAGCGTTAAATCTCCATACCATTAAATTAATAATTTGAGTTCCTGATGGATAAAATGAATGTTAAGATATAAGGTCTGGCCTTAATGGAAGTGACCAAGATTGGCAACTGGACATCCGAACAAGAACCATATACCAAAACCTGAGTGGCCATGCTGGAGCCACCAGCAACACAAAAGATTGCTCCCTGATGATTTTGAAAATCACTCTAAAAAGAAGAACCAGAGGCGAAAAAAAAATATAGGCAGATTGATAACTCCAAGGAAGTGTCAATGCATACACTGCTTCCGCCAGAGGATCCCCGGACCTGAATAGACCCCTGGGAAATTCCTTGTTTAGATGAGATGCCATCAAATCTATTTCTGGAAGCCCTCACATCTGAACAATTTGAAAAAATCTGGGTAAAGAGACCATTCTCCCGGATGTAAAGCTTGATTGACAGAGATAATCCGCTTCCCAATTGTCTTTACCTGGGAAATGGACCGCAGAAATTAGACAGGAGCTGGATTTAGCTCAAGCAAGTATCCGAGATACTTCTTTCACAGCCTAAGGACTGAGAGTCCCACCCTGATGATTGACATACACCACAGTTGTGCCATTGTCTGTCTGAAAAACAATAACGTCTCTTTCTTCAAAAAGAAGCCACAACTGAAGAACTCTGAAAAATGCACAGAGTTCCAAAATATCGATTGGTAATCTCGCCTCCTGAGATTTCCAAACCCCTTGTGCTGACAGAGATCCCCAGACAGCCTCCCAACCTAAAAGACTCGCATCTGTAGTGATCATGGTCCAGGTTGAATGAACCAAAGAGACGCGTAGAACTATATGATGGTGATCTAACCACCAAATCAAAGATAGTTGAACATTGGGATTCAAAGATATAAAAAGTGATATCCTAGAATCCCTGCACCATTAATTCAGTATAAAAAAAATGGAAAGGTTTCTTATGAAAATGAGCAAAGGGAATCGAAACCAATGCTGCAGCCATAGTACCTAAAACTTCCATGCATATAGCAAGTGAAGGAAATAATAGACTGAAGGTTCCGACAAACGGAACCGAATAATATTGTCACTTGTCTGCTAGAGACAAAGACATTGACACAATCTATCTGGAAACCTAAAAAAAGGTGACCCTTGTCTGAGAAATCAAGGAGCTTTTGATAAAAAGATCCTCTAACCATGTCTTGAAGAAACAACAAAAGTTGAATCATATGAGATTCCGCAGAACGAAAAGACTGAGCCAGTACCACGAGACCGTCCAAATAAGGAAACACTAAGAATCTTGAAAAGATTCTTAGAGCTGTCGCTAGACCAGAAGGAAAAGCAACAAATTGGTAATGCTTGTCAAAAAAAAAGAGAATCTCAGAAAATGAAAATAATCTGAATGAAAACAGAAAATGAAGAAATACATCTATTGTATCTATTGAAAACAAATAATGCCATTACTGACCAAAAAGGCAGAATAGACCATATAAACACCATTCTAAAAGATGGTATACTTATATGACAATTCAAAAAGATTTTCTATCTTTGGGATAATGAATAGTTTTGAATAAAACCACCAAACCCTGTTCCTAAAAAGGAACTGGTATAAATACCCCAGAAAACTCCAGGTCTGAGCAGCGCCTTGAGCCCCAACGGGTGACCAGCCGCGCTTCACAAGTACCCAATACATATAGGACTGAAACACACTTCAGGAAAGTGTGAGCCTTACTGGAATAGCTGGAATATGTTAGAGAAAAAAATACTTCTCACAGACGGTTTTACTCTGAATCCTATTCTGTATCCAAATCTAAGAAGTTTGGACCGAATTGAACCAAACAATTTTTTTTAAAAAGTCTTAACCTGCCCCTTACCAGCTAAGATGGAATAAGAACTGCACCTACATGCAAATTTGGGGAGCTGACTGATTTTTTAAATGGCTTTAAATTGAATGAAGAAAACTTCCAATTATAAACATGTTACTTGGGGAAGAATTTAGAATTCCGTTCCTTAGTAAGAAAAAAAGCTTAAAATTTAGCCTTAGAACTCAGTCTTGAAGCCCAGAGTAACAGTTGAAGAATTGAATCCAATTGTGAACCAAATAATTGATTACCTTGGAAAAAAAGAAATATGGAATTTAGAAATCAAATTAGCAATCCAAGACTGAAATCATAAAGTTCTTCTAGCTAAAATAGCTAAAGACATAGATTAAACCTCATTTACGAAAATGACGACACAAATGAAATTATTAGCATGTTGATCAACTTAATGCTAAACAAATCATAATCCGATACTTGTTGCACTAAAGTATCCAACCAGAAAGTTGAAGCAGTTGCAACATCAGCCAAATAAAGTACAGGTCTAAGAAAAGTACCTGAAAATAAATAATTTTCCTTAAATAAGATACAAGTTTCCCAAGGAAAAAAATAAATACTATTTGCTATAGGAATAGTAGTATGTTAGCAAGAGTAGAGATAGTCCCATTAACTTGAGGGATCTTCCTCAAAACTTAAAACTAACTGCCGGCAAAGGATACAATTTAAAAACCTTAAAGAAGGAATAAAATTAATTCCCGGCCTATTCCATTCCCTAGTATCAGGAACTGGAAAAAAACCTCTGAAGAAACCACAGAAGGTTAAGAAGCAGAATTTAAATGTTGGCTAGTCTTAATCAAAAGAACTAGTTACTTCAATATCCAAAATAATCAACACCTTTTCAACAAAAAACAAATGTACTCTATTTAAAAATAAAAAAGTATATTTGTTAGTGTCAATATCTGATGAAGAATATTCTGAATGAGAAAAAACACCATCAGGAGGAGGATAATTCAGTATGTTGTTGGTCATTTGAAACTTCATCAACTAAATGAGAAGTTTAAAAAAAGACCTAAAAATTTTATTAGAAGGCGGGATAGCAGACAAAGCCTTTATACTAGAATCAGAAAAAACAGAATTTATGTTTACCTGATAAATTACTTTCTCCAACGGTGTGTCCGGTCCACGGCGTCATCCTTACTTGTGGGATATTCTCTTCCCCAACAGGAAATGGCAAAGAGCCCAGCAAAGCTGGTCACATGATCCCTCCTAGGCTCCGCCTACCCCAGTCATTCGACCGACGTTAAGGAGGAATATTTGCATAGGAGAAACCATATGGTACCGTGGTGACTGTAGTTAAAGAAAATAAATTATCAGACCTGATTAAAAAAACCAGGGCGGGCCGTGGACCGGACACACCGTTGGAGAAAGTAATTTATCAGGTAAACATAAATTCTGTTTTCTCCAACATAGGTGTGTCCGGTCCACGGCGTCATCCTTACTTGTGGGAACCAATACCAAAGCTTTAGGACACGGATGAAGGGAGGGAGCAAATCAGGTCACCTAAATGGAAGGCACCACGGCTTGCAAAACCTTTCTCCCAAAAATAGCCTCAGAAGAAGCAAAAGTATCAAACTTGTAAAATTTGGTAAAAGTGTGCAGTGAAGACCAAGTCGCTGCCCTACATATCTGATCAACAGAAGCCTCGTTCTTGAAGGCCCATGTGGAAGCCACAGCCCTAGTGGAATGAGCTGTGATTCTTTCGGGAGGCTGCCGTCCGGCAGTCTCGTAAGCCAATCTGATGATGCTTTTAATCCAAAAAGAGAGAGAGGTAGAAGTTGCTTTTTGACCTCTCCTTTTACCAGAATAAACAACAAACAAGGAAGATGTTTGTCTAAAATCCTTTGTAGCATCTAAATAGAATTTTAGAGCGCGAACAACATCCAAATTGTGCAACAAACGTTCCTTCTTTGAAACTGGTTTCGGACACAGAGAAGGTACGATAATCTCCTGGTTAATGTTTTTGTTAGAAACAACTTTTGGAAGAAAACCAGGTTTAGTACGTAAAACCACCTTATCTGCATGGAACACCAGATAAGGAGGAGAACACTGCAGAGCAGATAATTCTGAAACTCTTCTAGCAGAAGAAATTGCAACTAAAAACAAAACTTTCCAAGATAATAACTTAATATCAACGGAATGCAAGGGTTCAAACGGAACCCCCTGAAGAACTGAAAGAACTAAATTGAGACTCCAAGGAGGAGTCAAAGGTTTGTAAACAGGCTTAATTCTAACCAGAGCCTGAACAAAGGCTTGAACATCTGGCACAGCGGCCAGCTTTTTGTGAAGTAACACAGACAAGGCAGAAATCTGTCCCTTCAGGGAACTTGCAGATAATCCTTTTTCCAATCCTTCTTGAAGGAAGGATAGAATCCTAGGAATCTTAACCTTGTCCCAAGGGAATCCTTTAGATTCACACCAACAGATATATTTTTTCCAAATTTTGTGGTAAATCTTTCTAGTTACAGGCTTTCTGGCCTGAACAAGAGTATCGATAACAGAATCTGAGAATCCTCGCTTCGATAAGATCAAGCGTTCAATCTCCAAGCAGTCAGCTGGAGTGAAACCAGATTCGGATGTTCGAACGGACCCTGAACAAGAAGGTCTCGTCTCAAAGGTAGCTTCCAAGGAGGAGCCGATGACATATTCACCAGATCTGCGTACCAAGTCCTGCGTGGCCACGCAGGAGCTATCAAGATCACCGACGCCCTCTCCTGATTGATCCTGGCTACCAGCCTGGGGATGAGAGGAAACGGCGGGAACACATAAGCTAGTTTGAAGGTCCAAGGTGCTACTAGTGCATCCACTAGAGCCGCCTTGGGATCCCTGGATCTGGACCCGTAGCAAGGAACTTTGAAGTTCTGACGAGAGGCCATCAGATCCATGTCTGGAATGCCCCACAGCTGAGTGACTTGGGCAAAGATTTCCGGATGGAGTTCCCACTCCCCCGGATGCAATGTCTGACGACTCAGAAAATCCGCTTCCCAATTTTCCACTCCTGGGATGTGGATAGCAGACAGGTGGCAGGAGTGAGACTCCGGCCATAGAATGATTTTGGTCACTTCTTCCATCGCCAGGGAACTCCTTGTTCCCCCCTGATGGTTGATGTACGCAACAGTTGTCATGTTGTCTGACTGAAACCGTATGAACTTGGCCCTCGCAAGCTGAGGCCAAGCCTTGAGAGCATTGAATATCGCTCTCAGTTCCAGAATATTTATCGGTAGAAGAGATTCTTCCCGAGACCAAAGACCCTGAGCTTTCAGGGATCCCCAGACCGCGCCCCAGCCCATCAGACTGGCGTCGGTCGTGACAATGACCCACTCTGGTCTGCGGAATGTCATCCCTCGTGACAGGTTGTCCAGGGACAGCCACCAACGGAGTGAGTCTCTGGTCCTCTGATTTACTTGTATCTTCGGAGACAAGTCTGTATAGTCCCCATTCCACTGACTGAGCATGCACAGTTGTAATGGTCTTAGATGAATGCGTGCAAAAGGAACTATGTCCATTGCCGCTACCATCAACCCGATCACTTCCATGCACTGAGCTATGGAAGGAAGAGGAACGGAATGGAGTATCCGACAAGAGTCTAGAAGTTTTGTTTTTCTGGCCTCTGTCAGAAAAATCCTCATTTCTAAGGAGTCTATTATTGTTCCCAAGAAGGGAACCCTTGTTGACGGAGATAGAGAACTCTTTTCCACGTTCACTTTCCATCCGTGAGATCTGAGAAAGGCCAGGACAATGTCCGTGTGAGCCTTTGCTTGAGGAAGGGACGACGCTTGAATCAGAATGTCGTCCAAGTAAGGTACTACAGCAATGCCCCTTGGTCTTAGCACAGCTAGAAGGGACCCTAGTACCTTTGTGAAAATCCTTGGAGCAGTGGCTAATCCGAAAGGAAGCGCCACGAACTGGTAATGTTTGTCCAGGAATGTGAACCTCAGGAACCGATGATGTTCCTTGTGGATAGGAATATGTAGATACGCATCCTTTAAATCCACCGTGGTCATGAATTGACCTTCCTGGATGGAAGGAAGAATAGTTCGAATGGTTTCCATCTTGAACGATGGAACCTTGAGAAACTTGTTTAAGATCTTGAGATCTAAGATTGGTCTGAACGTTCCCTCTTTTTTGGGAACTATAAACAGATTGGAGTAGAACCCCATCCCTTGTTCTCTTAATGGAACGGGATGAATCACTCCCATTTTTAACAGGTCTTCTACACAATGTAAGAATGCCTGTCTTTTTATGTGGTCTGAAGACAACTGAGACCTGTGGAACCTCCCCCTTGGGGGAAGTCCCTTGAATTCCAGAAGATAACCTTGGGAGACTATTTCTAGCGCCCAAGGATCCAGAACATCTCCTGCCCAAGCCTGAGCGAAGAGAGAGAGTCTGCCCCCCACCAGATCCGGTCCCGGATCGGGGGCCAACATTTCATGCTGTCTTGGTAGCAGTGGCAGGTTTCTTGGCCTGCTTTCCCTTGTTCCAGCCTTGCATTGGTCTCCAAGCTGGCTTGGCTTGAGAAGTATTACCCTCTTGCTTAGAGGACGTAGCACTTTGGGCTGGTCCGTTTCTACGAAAGGGACGAAAATTAGGTTTATTTTTTGCCTTGAAAGGCCGATCCTGAGGAAGGGCGTGGCCCTTACCCCCAGTGATATCCGAGATAATCTCTTTCAAGTCAGGGCCAAACAGCGTTTTCCCCTTGAAAGGAATGTTAAGTAGCTTGTTCTTGGAAGACGCATCAGCCGACCAAGATTTCAACCAAAGCGCTCTGCGCGCCACAATAGCAAACCCAGAATTCTTAGCCGCTAACCTAGCCAATTGCAAAGTGGCGTCTAGGGTGAAAGAATTAGCCAATTTGAGAGCATTGATTCTGTCCATAATCTCCTCATAAGGAGGAGAATCACTGTCGACCGCCTTTATCAGCTCATCGAACCAGAAACATGCGGCTGTAGCGACAGGGACAATGCATGAAATTGGTTGTAGAAGGTAACCCTGCTGAACAAACATCTTTTTAAGCAAACCTTCTAATTTTTTATCCATAGGATCTTTGAAAGCACAACTATCCTCTATGGGTATAGTGGTGCGTTTGTTTAAAGTGGAAACCGCTCCCTCGACCTTGGGGACTGTCTGCCATAAGTCCTTTCTGGGGTCGACCATAGGAAACAATTTTTTAAATATGGGGGGAGGGACGAAAGGAATACCGGGCCTTTCCCATTCTTTATTAACAATGTCCGCCACCCGCTTGGGTATAGGAAAAGCTTCTGGGAGCCCCGGCACCTCTAGGAACTTGTCCATTTTACATAGTTTCTCTGGGATGACCAACTTGTCACAATCATCCAGAGTGGATAATACCTCCTTAAGCAGAATGCGGAGATGTTCCAACTTAAATTTAAATGCAATCACATCAGGTTCAGCTTGTTGAGAAATGTTCCCTGAATCAGTAATTTCTCCCTCAGACAAAACCTCCCTGGCCCCATCAGACTGAGTTAGGGGCCCTTCAGAAATATTAATATCAGCGTCGTCATGCTCTTCAGTATCTAAAACAGAGCAGTCGCGCTTACGCTGATAAGTGTTCATTTTGGCTAAAATGTTTTTGACAGAATTATCCATTACAGCCGTTAATTGTTGCATAGTAAGGAGTATTGGCGCGCTAGATGTACTAGGGGCCTCCTGAGTGGGCAAGACTCGTGTAGACGAAGGAGGGAATGATGCAGTACCATGCTTACTCCCCTCACTTGAGGAATCATCTTGGGCATCATTGTCATTGTCACATAAATCACATTTATTTAAATGAATAGGAATTCTGGCTTCCCCACATTCAGAACACAGTCTATCTGGTAGTTCAGACATGTTAAACAGGCATAAACTTGATAACAAGTACAAAAAACGTTTTAAAATAAAACCGTTACTGTCACTTTAAATTTTAAACTGAACACACTTTATTACTGCAAATGCGAAAAAACATGAAGGAATTGTTCAAAATTTACCAAATTTTCACCACAGTGTCTTAAAGCCTTAAAAGTATTGCACACCAAACTTGGAAGCTTTAACCCTTAAAATAACGGAACCGGAGCCGTTTTGAACTTTAACCCCTTTACAGTCCCTGGTATCTGCTTTGCTGAGACCCAACCAAGCCCCAAGGGGAATACGATACCAAATGACGCCTTCAGAAAGTCTTTTCTAAGTATCAGAGCTCCTCTCACATGCGACTGCATGCCATGCCTCTCAAAAACAAGTGCGCAACACCGGCGCGAAAATGAGGCTCTGCCTATGCTTTGGGAAAGCCCCTAAAGAATAAGGTGTCTAAAACAGTGCCTGCCGATATTATTATATCAAAATACCCAGATAAAATGATTCCTCAAGGCTAAATATGTGTTAATAATCAATCGATTTAGCCCAAAAAAAGTCTACAGTCTTAATAAGCCCTTTTTGAAGCCCTTATTTACAATCGTAATAAACATGGCTTACCGGATCCCAGAGGGAAAATGACAGCTTCCAGCATTACATCGTCTTGTTAGAATGTGTCATACCTCAAGCAGCAAGAGACTGCTCACTGTTCCCCCAACTGAAGTTAATTGCTCTCAACAGTCCTGTGTGGAACAGCCATGGATTTTAGTGACGGTTGCTAAAATCATTTTCCTCATACAAACAGAAATCTTCATCTCTTTTCTGTTTCTGAGTAAATAGTACATACCAGCACTATTTCAAAATAACAAACTCTTGATTGAATAATAAAAACTACAGTTAAACACTAAAAAACTCTAAGCCATCTCCGTGGAGATGTTGCCTGTACAACGGCAAAGAGAATGACTGGGGTAGGCGGAGCCTAGGAGGGATCATGTGACCAGCTTTGCTGGGCTCTTTGCCATTTCCTGTTGGGGAAGAGAATATCCCACAAGTAAGGATGACGCCGTGGACCGGACACACCTATGTTGGAGAAATATTCTTATAAATTCCTAAATATATCTTGTACATAAGATGAAAAAAGAATAGCAATAGATAATGCATAAATACTAATGGACTCTGCATGTAAAAGTTTATCATAAAAACTTATTACAAACCATAGCTAAATATAAACATTCATAACATTAAAATAAATGAACTTAGCTTTGGTAGGACCGATATCAGTCATCAGGAATCCCTCAGTATTTTCTGATACAGGAACAGCTTTTGAAATATCTTGCAATATGTAATAGAAAAAAACAACATATAAAGCAAAATGATCAAATTCCTTAAATGACAGTTTCAGGAATGGGAAAAAAGCAAAACAAACAATCCTCTAGCAACCAGAAGTAACAAAAAAGTGAGACTGAAATAATGTGAAAAAAACTGGCGCCAAGTATGACGCCCACATTTTTTGGCGCCAAGTATGACGCCCACATTTTTTGGCGCCAATTATGACGCCCATATTTTTTGGCGCCAAAAATGACGCCCACATTTTTTGGCGCAAAAAAACGTCTAACACACGCGTCAAAAAATGACGCAACCATGTGAAAACTTCCGGCGTCAGCTATGGCACCGGAAATGACGAAAGTTTGCGCCTAAAACGTTCGCGCCAAGAATGACGCAATAAATCTAAGCATTTTCTGCCCCTGCGAGCCTAATAGCCCGCAAGGAAAAAAGTCAATTTGAAAATTTTTGAAGGTAAGAAAAAATATTTATTCATATGCATTTTCCCAAAAATAATGAAACTGACAGTCTGAAAGAAGGAATACTGATTATCCTGAATCATGGCAAATATAAGTTTAAAACATATATTTAGAACTTTACATATAAAGTGCCCAACCATAGCTTTGAGTGTCATAAATAGAAATAAGATTTACTTACCCCAAGACTCTCATCTACATATAGTAGATAGCCAAACCAGTACTGAAACGAGAATCAGTAGAGGTAATGGTATATAAGAGTATATCGTCAATCTGAAAAGGGAGGTAGGAGAAGAAATCTCTACGACCGATAACAGAGAACCTATGAAATAGATCCCTTAGAGGAAGACCATTGTATTCAAAAAGGCAATACTCTCTTCACATCCCTCTGACATTCACTGCACTCTGAGAGGAAAACCGGACTTCAGCCTGCTGCGAAGCGCATATCAACGTAGAATCTACCACAAACTTACTTCACCACCTCCATGGGAGGCAAAGTTTGTAAAACTGAATTGTGGGTGTGGTGAGGGGTGTATTTATAGGCATTTTAAGGTTTGGGAAACTTTGCACCTCCTGGTAGGAATGTATATCCCATACGTCACTAGCTCATGGACTCTTGCTAATTATATGAAAGAAAGAGAGTCTGCCCCCTACTAGATCTGTTTCTGGATCGGGGGCTACCCCTTCATGCCACCTTAGAGGCAGCTGCAGGCTTCTTGGCCTGTTTACCCTTGTTCCAAGCCTGGTTAGGTCTCCAGACTGACTTGTACTGGGCAAAATTCCCCTCTTGCTTTGCAACAGAGGAAGCTGAAGCGGGACCACTCTTGAAATTCTGAAAGGAACGAAAATTATTTTGATTGGTCCTCATCTTATTTGATCTATCCTGAGGGAGGGCATGACCTTTCCCTCCAGTGATGTCTGAAATAATCTCTTTCAGTTCAGGCCCAAATAGGGTCTTTCCCTTGAAAGGGATGTTCAAAAGCTTAGTTTTAGATGTCACATCAGCAGACCAGGATTTAAGCCATAACGCCCTGCGTGCTAAAAAGGCAAAACCTGAATTCTTTGCTGCTAATTTAGCCAGTTGAAAAGCGGCATCTGTAATAAAAGAATTAGCCAATTAAAGGGCCTCAATTCTGTCCAAAATTTCTTCTAATGGAGTCTCCATCTGAAGAGCCTCTTCTAGAACCTCAAACCAGAAAGCAGCTGCAGTAGTTGCAGGAACAATGCACACAATAGGTTGAAGAAGAAAACCTTGATGAACAAACATTTTCTTCAGGAGACCCTCTAATTTTTTATCTATAGGATCTTTGAAAGCACAACTGACTTCAGTAGGTATAGTTGTATGCTTAGACAGAGTAGAAATAGCTCCCTCCACCTTAGGAACTGTCTGCCACGAGTCCCGCATGGTGTCATATATGGGAAACATTTTCTTAAAAACAGGAGGGGGAATAAACGGAATACCTGGTCTATCCCACTCCATAGCAATAATATTCACAATCCTCTTAGGGACTGGGAAAAAAAACAAAAAAACATCAGTGTAAACAGGAACCTCTAAGTATTTATCCATCTTACACAATTTCTCTGGGACCACTATAAGGTCACAATTATCTAGAGCCGCTAATACCTCCCTGAGCAATAAGCGGAGGTGTTCAAGCTTAAATTTAAAGGCCGTCATATCAGAATCTGTCTGAGGAAGCGTCTCTCCTGAATCAGAAATTTCTCCCTCAGATAACAAATCCCTCACCCCTACCTCAGAGCATTGTGAGGGCATATCAGATACGGCTACTAAAGCGTCAGACTGCTTAGCATTTTTCCTTAACCCAGAGCTTTCCTTGTAAACCAGGCAGTTAGGATAAAACCTCTTTGAGAGTTGTATTCATAACTGTGGCCATGTCTTGTAAAATAAATGAATTTGACGCACTAGAGGTACTTGGCGTCACTTGTGCGGGCGTTACTGGTTGTGACACTTGGGCAGAGCTAGATGGTGAACCCTCATTTACTTCTGACTGAGAATCATCTATTGCTCTATTTTTAAGTGCTAATATATGTTCTTTATAGTTTATAGACACATCAGTACAATTGGGACACATTCTAAGAGGGGGTACCACAATGGCTTCCAAACATATTGAACAAGGATTTTCCTTGGTGTCAGACATGTTAAACAGGCTAGTAATGTAACAATCAAGCTTGGAAAACACTGTAATCAAAGTAAATAACACTTAGAAATAAAACGGTACTGTGCCTTTAAGAGAAAAAAAGCTGAACAAATTCTGCAAAACAGTGTAAAAAAGCAGTAAACATAACGAAATTTTTACAGTAGTATCATATAGCCTTAGTAACTTTGCACAGCTATGCAAATAAACAATTAACCCCTTAATGGCAAAACCGGATTGAAAAAAACATCAAAACCGGTAAAAAAAGACTTTCAGCACCTTGCCACAGCTCTGCTGTGGCGCCTACCTGCCCTTCAGAACAATTTGTGGGGAAAAAACTTTTTACAGCCCTCAAACACAGCAGGAACCTCTGGAGAAACAGAAGTCTCAGAGGAAAAGAAACTGCGCAACCGAGGCGCGAAAATAGGCCCCTCCCACCTCACTCGAGTTTTGAGGCCTAACAGAAAAACACTAGAGTGTCTCTAAATTAACCATGTGGGTTAAAAAACCCTAAAACAAGCCATAATGACCCCTTTAGTCCCTTCAAAAAAACGTTATAATTGCATCATTTACTGAATAAACAAAAACGTTTTTACCAAACAGTGTCACCAGTAACTAATGAGCCCTTCATTCAAGCTGAAATTCCTATCAAAGTGTCTGAATACAGCTTACCCTTCCCTCATGGGGATATTGCCAGCCTTTTCTAGAATTAACAGTCTATCTAGAAAAAAATAGACTGAACATACCTTAATGAAGTTTAGACTGCAAACTGTTCCCCCAACTGAAGTTTTCCTGTACTCTTCAGCCCTTGTGAGAACAGCAGTGGATCTTAGTTACAAAATGCTAAGATCATCATCCTCCTTGCAGAGATCTTCATCCCTTTTCTGCCAGAGAGTAAATAGTACACACCGGTACCATTTAAAATAAACTTTTGCTTGAGAAAATAAAAACCCAACATTTTTGTCACCACACTCCTCTTGCCCTTCCTAGTAGTTAAGCAGGCAGAGAGAATGACTGGGGGGTGGAGCTAAGGGGGGAGCTATATAGGCAGCTCTGCTGTGGGTGCTCTCTCTGCCACTTCCTGTAGGGGAGGAGAATATCCCACAAGTAAGGATGAATCCGTGGACTCGATACATCTTACAAGAGAAACATTATGTAAGAACTTACCTGATAAATTAATTTCTTTCATATTGGCAAGAGTCCATGAGCTAGTGACGTATGGTATATACAATCCTACCAGGAGGGGCAAAGTTTCCCAAACCTCAAAATGCCTATAAATACACCCCTCACCACACCCACAATTCAGTTTAACAAATAGCCAAGTAGTGTGGTGATAAAGAAAGGAGTAAAAAGCATCAAAAAAGGAATTTGGCAATCGTAACCACCACAAAAAGGGTGGATCTCATGGACTCTTGCCAATATGAAAGAAATTAATTTATCAGGTAAGTTCTTACATAAATTATGTTTTCTTTCATGTAATTGGCAAGAGTCCATGAGCTAGTGACGTATGGGATAGTAATACCTAAGATGTGGAACTCCACAGAAGGGTCACTAGCAATTTTTCGCTGAAAAAATTAATCCACAACCCAAAATATAAGTTAATTCTCATAAATGAAAAGAAAAAACTTAAACAGAAGAAGAGGAATCAAACTGAAACAGCTGCCTGAAAAACTTTTCTACCAAAAACTGCTTCCGAAGAAGCAAATACATCAAAACGGTAGAATTTAGTAAATATATGCAAAGAAGACCAATTTGCTGCTTTGCAAATCTGATCAACTAAAGCTTCATTCTTAAAAGCCCAAGAAGTGGAGACTGATCTAGTAGAATGAGCTGTAATTCTCTGAGGCGGGGCCTGACCCGACTCCAAATCAGCCTGATGAATCAAAAGCTTTAACCAAGATGCCAAGGAAATGGCAGAAGCCTTCTGACCTTTCCTAGAACCAGAAAAGATAACAAATAGACTAGAAGTCTTCCCAAAATCTTTAGTATTTTTAACATATTTCAAAGCTCTTACAACATCCAAAGAACGTAAGGATCTCTCCAAAGAATTCTTAGGATTAGGACACAAAGAAGGAACAACATTTTCTCTATTAATGTTGTTAGAATTCACAACCTTAGGTAGAAATTTAAACGAAGTCCGCAAAACTGCCTTATCCTGATGGAAAAATCAAAAAAGGAGATTCACAAGAAAGAGCAGATAATTCGGAAACTCTTCTAGCAGAAGAGATGACCAAAAGGAAGAACACTTTCCAAGAAAGTAGTTTAATGACCAAAGAATGCATAGGCTCAAACGGAGGAGCCTGTAAAGCCTTCAAAACCAAATTACGACTCCAAGGAGGAGAGATTGATTTAATGACAGGCTTGATACGGACCAAAGCCTGTACAAAACAGTGAATATCAGGAAGCTTAGCAATCTTTCTGTGAAATAAAACAAAAAGAGCAGAGATTTGTCCCTTCAAGGAACTTGCAGACAAACCTTTATCCAAACCAGCCTGAAGAAACTGTAAAATTCTAGGAATTCTAAAACAATGCCAGGAGAATTTATGAGAACACCATGAAATATAAGTCTTCCAAACTGTAATAATAAATCTTCCTAGAAACAGATCGAGCCTGTAACATAGTATTAATTACCGAGTCAGAGAAACCTCTATGACTAAGCACTAGGTGTTCAATTTCCATACCTTTAAATTTAATTATTTGAGATCCTGATGGAAAAACGGACCTTGAGACAGAAGGTCTGGTCTTAAAGGAAGTGGCCAAGGTTGGCAACTGGACATCCGAACAAGATCCGCATACCAAAACCTGTGATGCCATGCTGGAGCTACCAGCAACACAAACGATTGTTCCATGATGATCTTGGAGATCACTCTTGGAAGAAGAACTAGAGGCGGGACAAAATAAGCAGGTTGGTAACACCAAGGAACTGCTAACGCATCCACCGCCTCCGCCTGAGGATCCCTAGACCGGGACAGGTAACTGGGAAGTTTCTTGTTTAGATGGAAAGCCATCAGATATATTTCTGAAGGACCCCACATATGAACAATCTGAGAAAACACATCTGGATGGAGCGACCATCCCCCCGGATGTAAAGTCTGACGGCTGAGATAATCCGCTTCCCAATTGTTTACACCTGGGATATGAACCGCAGAAATTAGACAGGAGCTGGATTCCGCCCAATAAAGTATCCAAGATACTTCTTTCATAGCTTGGGGACTGAGTCCCACCCTGATGATTGACATATGCCACAGTTGTGATATTGTCTGCCTGAAAACAAATGAACGGTTCTCTCTTCAACAGAGGCCAAACCTGAAGAGCCCTGAAAATAACACGGAGTTCTAAAATATTGATTGGTAACCTCACCTCTTCAGATTTCCAAACCCCTTGTGCTGTCAGAGATCCCCAGACAGCTCCCCAACCTGAAAGACTTGCATCTGTTGTGATCACAGTTCAGGTTGGACGAACAAAAGAGGCCCCTTGAACTATACGATGGTGATCTAACCAGCAAGTCAGAGAGAGTCGAACATTGGGATTTAAGGATATTAATTCTGATATCTTTGTATAATCCCTGCACCAATGATTCAGCATACAAAGCTGGAGAGGTCTCATGAAAACGAGCAAAGGGGATCGCGTCCGATGCTGCAGTCATGAGACCTAAAACTTTCATGCACATAGCTACTGAAGGGAATAATTTAGACTGAAGGTTCCGACAAGCTGAAACCAATTTTATTCGTCTCTTGTCTGTTAGAGACAGAGTCATGGACACTGAATCTATCTGGAAACCTAAAAAGGTGACCCTTGTCTGAGGAATCAAGGAACTTTTTGGTAAATTGATCCTCGAACCATGTCTTTGAAGAAACAACACTAGTTGATTCGTGTGAGATTCTGCAGAATGTAAAGACTGAGCTAGTACCAAGATATCGTCCAAATAAGGAAACACTGCAATACCCCGTTCTCTGATTACAGAGAGAAGGGCACCAAGAACCTTTGAAAAGATTTTTGGAGCTGTCGCTAGGCCAAATGGAAGAGCGACAAATTGGTAATGCTTGTCTAGAAAAGAGAATCTCAGAAACTGATAGTGGTCTGGATGAATCGGAATATGAAGATATGCATCCTGTAAGTCTATTGTGGACATATAATGCCCTTGCTGAACAAAAGGCAGAATAGTCCTTATAGTCACCATTTTGAAAGTTGGCACTCTTACATAACGATTCAAAATTTTCAGATCCAGAACTGGCCTGAATGAATTTTCTTTGGGACAATGAAAAGATTTGAATAAAACCCCAGACGCTGTTCCTGAACGGAACTGGAATGATTACCCCTGAAAGCTCCATGTCTGAAACACACTTCAGAAAAGCCTGAGCCTTTACTGGATTTGCTGGGATGCGTGAGAGAGAAAATCTCACAGGATGTCTTACTCTGAATCCTATTCGGTACCCTTGAGAGACAATACTCTGAATCCATTGATTTTTGGACAGAATCTGCCCAAATGTCTTGGAAAAATCTTAATCTGCCCCCTACCAGCTGAGCAGGAATGAGGGCCGCACCTTCATGCAGACTTGGGGGCTGGCTTTGGTTTCTTAAATGGTTTGGGTTTACTCCAACTTGAAAGTTTCCAATTGGAACCAGATTCTTTGGGGGAAGGATTAGGTTTCTGTTCCTTATTTTGTCGAAAGGAACGAAAACTGTTAGAAGCTTTAGATTTACCCTTAGGTCTTTTATCCTGAGGTAAAAAACTCCCTTCCCCCCAGTGACAGTTGAAATAATCGAATCCAACTGAGAACCAAATCAATTATTACCTTGGAAAGAAAGAGATAGTAATCTAGACTTATATACCATGTCAGCATTCCAATATTTGAGTCACAAAGCTCTTCTAGCTAAAATAGCTAGAGACATAGATTTAACATCAATTTTGATATAAAAAAAGGCATCAAAGATAAAATGATTAGCATGTTGAAGCAAGCGAACAATGCTAGACAAATCAGGATACATTTCCTGTTGCGCTAAACTTTCCAACCAAAAAGTTGATGCAGCTGCAACATCAGCCATAGAAATGGCAGGCCTGAGGAGATAGCCAGAATATAAATAAGCTTTCCTTAGATAAGATTCAAGTTTCCGATCTAAAGGGTCCTTAAAGGAAGTACTATCTTCCATAGGAATAGTAGTACGTTTGGCAAGATAGGGATTTCGTCCCTATCACTCCACAGAGACAGCTATTGTTAAGGTCACCAACGACCTACTTACAGCAAAATCAAAAGGTCACTTCTCTCTGCTTATCCTCCTTGATCTTTCCGCAGCCTTTGACACTGTCGACCACCCTCTTTTGCTCCAAACCCTGCAATTCTTCGGCATCTGTGACACAGCCCTTTCGTGGCTCTCTTCCTACCTATCAAACCGTACATTCAGTGTAGCCTTCTCTGGGGCCTCCTCTGCCCCGTCACCACTTTCTGTCGGAGTACCACAAGGCCCTGTCCTTGGTCCCCTTCTCTTTTCAATCTATACATCATCACTAGGCTCCCTAATTAAGTCCCACGGTTTCCAATATCATTTGTATGCCGATGACACCCAAATCTACTTCTCTGCACCAGACCTATCTCCTTCCTTGCTAACCCGTGTCACTAACTGTCTTTCTCACATCTCTTCCTGGATGTCCTCCCACTACCTCAAGCTAAATCTCTCCAAAACTGAGCTCCTCATTTTCCCCCCTTCTTCCAAAATCTCCACCCCCAATATCTCTATAACTGTTGACAACTCCATCATTACCCCTACCCCGCATGCCCGATGTCTCGGGGTCACATTTGACTCAGATCTTTCCTTCACTCCTCACATTCAGTCCTTGGCTAAAGCCTGCCGCTTCCACCTTAAAAACATCTCCAAAATTAGACACTTCCTTACACAAGACACAATTAAGATTTTAATCCACTCTCTCATTCTTTCCCGCCTTGATTACTGCAACTCTGTCCTCTCTGGTCTCCCCACCTGCCGCCTAGCTCCCTTACAATCCATACTGAATGCCTCTGCCAGACTCATCTTCCTTACACGTCGCTCTTCATCTGCTGCTCCTCTCTGCCAATCCCTTCACTGGCTTCCTCTTGCCTCTAGGATCAAACACAAAATTCTCACTCTGACATACAAAGCCCTCAACTGCACTGCTCCCCCCTATATCTCAGACCTTGTCTCCAGATACTCTCCCTCCCGTCCCCTTCGCTCTGCTCATGACCTCCTACTCTCCTCCTCTCTGGTTACCTCATCGCACTCCCATTTACAGGACTTCTCCAGACTGGCTCCCATCTTGTGGAACTCTCTGCCTCGCCCCACAAGACTCTCCCCTAGTTTTGAAAGCTTCAAGTGCTCCCTAAAGACTCTGCTGTTCAAGGATGCATACAACCTATGCTTACCTTACTTTATACCAGTTCCATTCCTCCATTGCTATCCCCTGAACCCCCTTAGCATGTAAGTCTAAGAGCCCAGCTGTTTGTAGATCACCTTCTTAAGAGTGGATTACAACAGTGCAACTCTTGGCAGGGCTCTCTACCCACTTTATCCCTTTATTGTTTTATACTCCCCTTTGTTTATAGTGTTGCGGAATCTGTTGGCGCTCTACAAATAACCGATAATAATAAATAGCCCCATCAACTTTGGGTATCTTTTCCCAAAAACTCCAATCTAACTGCTGGCAAAGGATACAATTTTTTAAACCTTGAAGAAGGGATAAAAGAAGTACTAGGCCTATTTCCATTCCTTAGAAATCATATCAGAAATAGCACCAGGAACTGGAAAAACCTCTGGAGTAACCCCAGGAGGTTTATAAACAGAATTTAAACGTTTACTAGTTTTAGTATCAAGAGGACTAGTTTCCTCAATATTTGTCAGTGTCAATATCTGATGAAGGATCTTCTGAATCAGATAGATCCTCATCAGATTCGGATAATTCAGTATGTTGTCGGTCATTTGAAATTTCATCAACTTTATGAGAAGTTTTAAAAGACCTTTTAAATTTATTAGAATGCGGGATAGCAGACAAAGTCTTCTGAATCGCATCACCAATAAAATATTTTATATTCACAGGGATATCATGTACATTAGATGTTGAAGGAACAACAGGCATTGTACTATTACGGATGGATACATTCTCTGCATGTAAAAGCTTAACATGACAACTATTACATACCACAGTTGGAGATATAATCTCCACAAATTTACAACAGATACACTTAGCTTTGGTAGAGCTGTTATCAGGCAGCAGGGTTCCAACAGTGGTTTTTGAGACAGGATCAGATTGAGACACCTTGTGAAATGATCAATTTCCTTATATGGCAGTTTCAGGAATGGGAAAAAAATGCAAACAGCATAGCCCCTCTGACATAGAAAAAGACAAGAAGCATATAGGAATTGGGGTTTTAAATAATGAAATTTGGCACCAAGTATGACGCACAGTGCAAAATGAATTTTTTTGGCACCAAAAACATCCAGAAATGACACACTCGCGTCATTGCAGACGCAACCTTGTGCAAGGAAACTGCGTCAACTAAGACGCCGGAAATTACTTATTTGCATCACCGGACGTACCATTGCGCCAAAAAAATTATCGGGCCAAAAATTACGCGATAAACATCGGCATTTGCGACCTTGCGAGCCTAATTTTGCCTGTGTAAATTTAATGAAAAAGCAGTAAATTTGAAAAAAAAGACTATACCCCAGCTAAGAAAAATATTTTCCTAAATATGTTATTTCCAAAATATGAAACTGATAGTCTGCAAAAGGAAAACATAATTTATGCTTACCTGATAAATTCCTTTCTTCTGTTGTGTGATCAGTCCACGGGTCATCATTACTTCTGGGATATTATCTGCTCCCCTACAGGAAGTGCAAGAGGATTCACCCAGCAGAGTTGCTATATAGCTCCTCCCCTCTACGTCACCTCCAGTCATTCGACCAAAGACCAACGAGAAAGGAGAAGCCAAGGGTGTAGTGGTGACTGAATTATAATTTAAAAAATATTTACCTGCCTTAAAAAAACAGGGCGGGCCGTGGACTGATCACACAACAGAAGAAAGGAATTTATCAGGTAAGCATAAATTATGTTTTCTTCTGTTATGTGTGATCAGTCCACGGGTCATCATTACTTCTGGGATACCAATACCAAAGCAAAAGTACACAGATGACGGGAGGGATAGGCAGGCTCATTATACAGAAGGAACCACTGCCTGAAGAACCTTTCTCCCAAAAATAGCCTCCGAAGAAGCAAAAGTGTCAAATTTGTAAAATTTGGAAAAAGTATGAAGCGAAGACCAAGTTGCAGCCTTGCAAATCTGTTCAACAGAGGCCTCATTCTTAAAGGCCCAAGTGGAAGCCACAGCTCTAGTGGAATGAGCTGTAATTCTTTCAGGAGGCTGCTGTCCAGCAGTCTCATAGGCTAAACGTATTATGCTACGAAGCCAAAAAGAGAGAGAGGTAGCAGAAGCTTTTTGACCTCTCCTCTGTCCAGAATAAACGACAAACAGGGAAGAAGTTTGGCGAAAATCTTTAGTTGCCTGCAAGTAGAACTTGAGGGCACGAACTACATCCAGATTGTGTAGAAGACGTTCCTTCTTTGAAGAAGGATTTGGACACAAGGAGGGAACAACAATCTCTTGATTGATATTCCTGTTAGAGACAACCTTAGGTAAGAACCCAGGTTTAGTACGCAGAACTACCTTGTCTGAGTGAAAGATCAGATAAGGAGAATCACAATGTAGGGCTGATAACTCAGAGACTCTTCGAGCCGAGGAAATAGCCATTAAAAATAGAACTTTCCAAGATAACAATTTTATATCAATGGAATGAAGGGGTTCAAACGGAACACCCTGTAAAACGTTAAGAACTAAGTTTAAACTCCATCCATGCGACCTTAGAAATGCCAGAACTAACTCTGTATGAGACTTGGCAGTTTGAAAGCTTGAAGCTTGTATCAGAATGTCGTCTAGGTACGGAGCTACCGAAATTCCTCGCGGTCTCAGAACCGCTAGAAGGGCACCCAGAACCTTTGTGAAGATTCTTGGAGCCGTAGCCAATCCGAATGGAAGGGCTACAAACTGGTAATGCCTGTCTAAGAAGGCAAACCTTAGATACCGGTAATGATCTTTGTGAATCGGTATGTGAAGGTAAGCATCCTTTAAATCCACTGTGGTCATGTACTGACCCTTTTGGATCATGGGTAAAATTGTCCGAATAGTTTCCATTTTGAACGATGGAACTCTTAGGAATTTGTTTAGGATCTTTAAATCCAAGATTGGCCTGAAAGTTCCCTCTTTTTTGGGAACCACAAACAGGTTTGAGTAAAACCCTTGTCCTTGTTCCGACCGCGGAACCGGATGGATCACTCCCATTAATAATAGATCTTGTACACAGCGTAGAAACGCGTCTTTCTTTATTTGGTTTGTTGACAACCTTGACAGATGAAATCTCCCTCTTGGGGGAGATAATTTGAAGTCTAGAAGGTATCCCTGAGATATGATCTCTAGCGCCCAGGGATCCTGGACATCTCTTGCCCAAGCCTGGGCGAAGAGAGAGAGTCTGCCCCCCACTAGATCCGGTCCCGGATCGGGGGCCCTCGGTTCATGCTGTCTTAGGGGCAGCAGCAGGTTTTCTGGCCTGCTTGCCCTTATTCCAGGACTGGTTAGGTTTCCAGCCTTGTCTGTAACGAGCAACAGCTCCTTCCTGTTTTGGTGCAGTGGAAGTTGATGCTGCACCTGCTTTGAAATTCCGAAAGGGACGAAAATTAGACTGTCTAGCCTTAGCTTTGGCTTTGTCTTGAGGTAGAGCGTGGCCCTTACCTCCTGTAATGTCAGCGATAATTTCTTTCAAACCGGGCCCAAATAAAGTTTGCCCCTTGAAAGGTATATTAAGTAATTTGGACTTAGAAGTTACATCAGCCGACCAGGATTTTAACCACAGCGCCCTACGTGCCTGAATGGCGAATCCTGAATTCTTAGCCGTAAGTTTGGTTAAATGTACTACGGCCTCCGAAATGAATGAATTAGCTAGTTTAAGGACTCTAAGCCTGTCCGTAATGTCGTCCAGCGTAGCGGAACTAAGGTTCTCTTCCAGAGACTCAATCCAAAATGCTGCCGCAGCCGTAATCGGCGCGATGCATGCAAGGGGTTGCAATATAAAACCTTGTTGAACAAACATTTTCTTAAGGTAACCCTCTAATTTTTTATCCATAGGATCTGAAAAAGCACAGCTATCCTCCACCGGGATAGTGGTACGCTTAGCTAAAGTAGAAACTGCTCCCTCCACCTTAGGGACCGTTTGCCATAAGTCCCGTGTGGTGGCGTCTATTGGAAACATCTTTCTAAATATTGGAGGGGGTGAGAACGGCACACCGGGTCTATCCCACTCCTTGGTAACAATTTCAGTTAATCTCTTAGGTATAGGAAAAACGTCAGTACTCGCCGGTACCGCAAAATATTTATCCAACCTACACATTTTCTCTGGTATTGCAACAGTGTTACAATCGTTAAGAGCCGCTAAGACCTCCCCTAGTAATACACGGAGGTTTTCCAATTTAAATTTAAAATTTGAAATATCTGAATCCAATCTGCTTGGATCAGAACCGTCACCTACAGAATGAAGCTCTCCGTCCTCATGCTCTGCAAGCTGTGACGCAGTATCAGACATGGCCCTAGAATTATCAGCGCACTCTGTTCTCACCCCAGAGTGATCACGCTTGCCTCTTAGTTCAGGTAACTTAGCCAAAACTTCAGTCATAACAGTAGCCATATCTTGTAATGTTATCTGTAATGGCTGCCCAGATGTACTAGGCGCCATAATATCACGCACCTCCCGGGCGGGAGACGCAGGTACGTGAGGCGAGTTAGACGGCATAACTCTCCCCTCGCTGTTTGGTGAAATTTGTTCAATTTGTACAGATTGGCTTTTATTTAAAGTAGCATCAATACAGTTAGTACATAAATTTCTATTGGGCTCCACCTTGGCATTGGAACAAATGACACAGGTATCTTCCTCTGAATCAGACATGTTTAACACACTAGCAATAAACATGCAACTTGGTTACAATCTTAATTAACAAAAACGTACTGTGCCTCAAAGAAGCACTAAACGATTAAATGACAGTTGAAATAATGAACTGAAAAACAGTTATAGCATCACTCTTTAAAAAACAACACAACTTGTTAGCAAAGGTTTGTTCCCATTAGTAAAGTAACACTAATTAAATTTTAAACATAAAAATCACAGCAACGTTTTAAAACACAGTCACTACATAAGTCTCACAGCTCTGCTGAGAGAATCTACCTCCCTTCAAAGAAGTTTGAAGACCCCTGAGTTCTGTTAGAGCTGAACCGGATCATGCAGAAAATACAAGAGTAACTGACTGGAAATTTTTGATGCGTAGCAAAGAGCGCCAAAAACGGCCCCTCCCCCTCACACACAGCAGTGAGAGAGAAACGAAACTGTCATAATCAAAACAAGCAAACTGCCAAGTGGAAAAATAATGCCCAAATATTTATTCACTCAGTACCTCAGAAATGCAAACGATTCTACATTCCAGCAAAAACGTTTAACATGAATTAAATACCTATAAAAAGGTTTAATGTACTTTTACAGAGTAATTCCGGTGAAATACCATCCCCAGAATACTGAAGTGTAGAGTATACATACATGTCATTATAACGGTATGGCAGGATTTTCTCATCAATTCCATTCAGAAAATAAAAACTGCTACATACCTCAATGCAGATTCAACTGCCCGCTGTCCCCTGATCTGAAGCTTTTACCTCCCTCAGATGGCCGAGAAACAGCAATATGATCTTAACTACTCCGGTTAAAATCATAAGAAAAACTCTGGTAGATTCTTCTTCAAACTCTGCCAGAGAAGTAATAACACGCTCCGGTGCTATTGTAAAATAACAAACTTTTGATTGAAGTTATAAAAACTAAGTATAATCACCATAGTCCTCTCACACCTCCTATCTAGTCTTTGGGTGCAAGAGAATGACTGGGGGTGACGTAGAGGGGAGGAGCTATATAGCAACTCTGCTGGGTGAATCCTCTTGCACTTCCTGTAGGGGAGCAGATAATATCCCAGAAGTAATGATGACCCGTGGACTGATCACACATAACAGAAGAAATATACATAAACCTGACTAATGGCAAATATAAGTACAATACATATATTTAGAACTTAA
Organism: Bombina bombina; assembly: GCF_027579735.1. NCBI lineage: Eukaryota > Metazoa > Chordata > Amphibia > Anura > Bombinatoridae > Bombina > Bombina bombina. The sequence continues at coordinate 1,159,875,067 of NC_069502.1, forward strand.
TATTAATACATAAAGTGTCAAACCATAGCGGAGTGTCTTAAGTAATGAAAACATACTTACCGAAAGACATCCATCCACATATAGCAGATAGCCAAACCAGTACTGAAACGGTTATCAGTAGAGGTACTGGAATATGAGAGTATATCGTCGATCTGAATAGGGAGGTAGGAGATGAATCTCTACGACCAATAACAGAGAACCTATGAAAAAGATTTCCCGCAAGGAAAACTATAGAAATCAATAGGTGATACTCCCTTCACATCCCTCTGACATTCACTGTACTTTGAGTGGAATCGGGCTTCAAAATGCTGAGAAGCGCATATCAACGTAGAAAATCAAGCACAAACTTACTTCACCACCTCCATAGGAGGCAAAGTTTGTAAAACTGAATTGTGGGTGTCGTGAGGGGTATGTATAGGTATTTTGAGGTTTGGGAAGCTTTGCCCCTCCTGGTAGGATTGTATATCCCATACGTTACTAGTTCATGGATCTTGCCAATTACATGAAAGAAATAATGCCTTTGAAATCAATATGCTAGAACACTAAAGAGGAAAGAGGCATTAAATATCACAAAGCAAAACAAAATTAGATAATTTTTTTTAAAAGGAGATAATTATTCTTTTAATAAAGGACAAACAATTTCTTATAAGAACTAAACAATTTACAGTGTAAGACATCCTCCTCAGACATTATAACAACTAATGAGATATAAAAACACAAAGAAAATAGGAAACATACAGAGAAATGTACTTTTAATTACGATTAAATATATTACTCAGGAATTTTGAAATTGCACTTGTACTGTTCCTCAACAGCTTGAAGGCAATACGTCACACCAACAAGAAGATTAGAATCCTTGCCATTTACAGACACTTCATTGTAACGGCCAAATAGTCTTTACATAAAAGGGACAAGTCAGCAAACAAGGTGTTTAATAGTGTAAAAATGATTTTCCTTTTTCTTTGCATTTTATTTACAGTATATTTTGAAGCCCAACGCTGCAACTATTTACACAAAATTATAGTAACTTAATGTGAATATGTATAATTAACCAAATTATATTTATAATCACTACAAATTTAAGTAAACCATATTCTCCTGTAGTGGGAGAAAATGTCTATTAACATATTTCTGTTAAACATGCATTAAACAGATGTAGAAAAAAAATCCAAACATTGCTAGGTTTTGCTTATATTGGTCCTTTTGATGCCTGGTTGACAAATACTTCAAATTGTTAGCAAGGGGTCTACATATTAGTGTACATGTTAATTACATTCTGATAAAAGATGTTCATTCCACACAACTCATAGCAGAGTGATTGTAAAAGAAAATTATTATTATTATTATTTATTATTATTCTTTATCTATAAAGCGCCAACAGATTCCGCAGCGCTGCCCATGGGTAAAATGAATCCTGTATACATTAAGATGGCTGTCAAGTGTTTAAAGGAACAAAAAACAGACATTTAAAAATCAACCTATACATCTCTTTAGCAAATAATTAGCAACTTTGAAATATATATAAAAATATATGTGTCTAACCTCTCAAGAGACATGGCGGGCGGGGACGACTGGGCAGTAAATAAGCAAAATATAAGCTACAGGCACGCATAGGTCAATTTACAAAAATTTGTTTTATGTCCCTTTTTATGGGTTGCCTAATTTTTTTTTTTATTTAAGATCAAGAGAAATACAAGAGTGAAAATGTAGTCAGTTGTAAATATCAGTTTAAAGAAATTAAAGGGACATGAAACCCAAACATTTTCTTTCATGATGTAGATAGAGAATATAATTTTGAACAACTTTCAAATTTACTTCTATTATTTAATTTGCTTCCTTCTCTTGTTATCCTTTGCTGAAGTGTATCTAGGAATGCTCAGGAGCAGCAAAGAAACTAGGTTCTAGCTGCTGATTGGTTGCTGCATATACAAATTTCTATTGGCTCACCCATGTGTTCAGTTAGAAACCAGTAGTGCATTGCTGCTCATTCAACAAAGCATACCAAGAGAACTAAGAAAAAATGATAATAAGAGTAAATTAGAAAGTTGCTTAAAACTACCTGCTCTGTCTGAGTCATGAAAGAAAAAATGTGGGTTTCATATCCCTTTAATCCTAACAAGTCTAGAAATATATAAGGTAAACAAATGAGCTTTTCAGTTCATTCCTTAATTGAAGGGACATTACATAAAAAAAATCTGTATACCTTATGTTTCACTATGCAAAATGAGAAAAAAAAAATTGCAATGCACATTCATTATATATTTTGCCTGCACTTCCTGTAATTTAACTCTATAAATTTCACTATTTTCATGTCCCAAGTTAAAGGGACACTGAACCCAATTTTTCTCTCTCATGATTCAGATAGAGCATGTAATTTTAAGCAACTTTCTACTTTACTCCTATTATCAATTTTTCTTCGTTCTCTTGCTATCTTTATTTGAAAAAGAAGGCATCTAAGCTTTTTTTTTTAGTTCAGAACCCTGGACAGCACTTTTTTTATTGGTGGATGAATTTATCCACCAATCAGCATGGACAACCCAGGTAGTTCACCAAAAATGGGCTGGCATCTAAACTTACATTCTTGCATTTCAAATAAAGATACCAAGAGCATAAAGAAAATTTGATAATAGGAGTAAATTAGAACGTTGCTTAAAATGTCATGCTCTATCTGAATCACAAAAGAAAAATTTGGGTTCAGTGTCCCTTTAAACCCTGACCTCCTATATGCTGCACAGTGATTGGTTATGTACAGGAGATTATATATGTCCTTAATTGGCCACAGTAAAGGAGGAACGATAACCTTTATGTAGCTTCAGTGTATGTTTTAAATTATTTGAAAGCATTTATTTTGTATGAAGATGTTGAAATACAGTGAATCTTTTCCAATACATGGGAAAAAAAGATACTTTAAATGTCTCTTTACAGTAATTCAAAGATTTCAGTCCTTAAATGGATAATAAAGTAAACAAATTGTATTTATTAAAACAAAAGGTTTAAATAGTAAACATTTTGTCTGAATATGAACAACAAATTTGTAAACCTACCAACAGAGCACCATCATTCCAACATATGGGATTAAGATCATGAGCTTTGGAAAACTCAAATGAATAGTAAACTTAAAGGGACACTGAACCCAAATTTTTTCTTTTGTGATTCAGATAAAGCATGCAATTTTAACAACTTTCTAATTTACGCCTATTATCAAATTATCTTCATTCTCTTGGTATCTTTATTTGAAATGCAAGAATGTAAGTTTAGATGCCGGCCCATTTTTGGTGAACACATGGTGTTGTTCTTGCTGATTGGTGGATAAATTCACCCACCAATAAACAAGTGCTTTCCATGGTTCTGAACCAAAAAAATAGCTTAGATGCCTTCTTTTACAAATAAAGAAAGTAAGAGAACAAAGGAAAATTGATAATAGGAGTAAATTAGAAAGTTGCTTAAATTTGCATGCTCTATCTGAATCACAGAAGAAAAAAATGGGGTTCATTTTCCCTTTAATCATCATTTCAGGCATACAAATTAATTATTGAAGATGTACTTTTCGGGGGAGGAATTGCTCTTTTCCACTACAGTACATACAAACCACAAAATACATCAGTATGATCCCAAGCAATTGTATAAATTTGAAGGCAGAATGGGTGGCACATTAGCTTTAAAACATTTTGAAAACTAAAAATATGGTCTCAAATGTATTATAGAATATTGTGCTTTTGAAACACTTCTGCTAAAGAGGGCTGAAATACTAAGTGATTCAAAGTAATTCCAAAAATATAAACTAAGTTATTGTTCTAGTAGGACACTATTTTGGTAGCACCAAAAAATATTCAGAGGTTAAGCCGCTATATATTTTTTTTTTTTACCATGTGCAAGAAAAGGAGAAAAATAAGCAGAAGGATAAAAGGGAGTTTAAATATGAAAAATGAATAGGCAGGATAAAAAGATGACAATCCTCATTCCATGTCCCATTTTTTGTTGTTGCCTAGATTAAGGAGCTTAGTATCGGTTTAAATTACTCATAAGAACTCAAAAACGTTAAACCATCTCATATAAAGTTAAAAAAAATAAAAATGTTCAGCACAGATAATATATATATAATATATATATTAATCAGAAATAGATTGGCAAATAAAATACATATTTTACAAGCATTTAAAACTGTTTTTTTTTGCAGACTAGAAAGCACACCCCTTGAGAATCCCTTTTAGTGTTGTAAAACTGATCTCCTTTGTTGTGACTAATAAAGGACAGCTATAAATGAGCTTTTGCACATATCAACCAATCAAAATGCAGCAAGTAGAAAGACCAGGATTTAATATTCCACAGAAAGTATTTCAGCCTCTATTTGGGAATGCAAAACCTCCAATATCCAGATTTAAACAACAGAGAAATAATGCAAAATAAATTAGAGTAAATTGCAATGTTGTTCCACTGTGCATTTTATAAACATTTTAGAGGGAATTACATTTGCAGCCCTTAACCTAATCAAGGTAGCATGGGCTGAGGCTTAAAGGGACAGTCTAGTCAAAATTATACTTATGGCATGCAATTTTAAACTACTTTCCAATTTAATTTTATCTTCAAATTTGCTTTGTTCTCTTGGTATTCTTTGTTGAAAGCTAAACCTAGGTAGACACATATACTAATTTCTGAAGCCCTTGAAGGCTGCCTCTTATCTCAGTGCATTTTGACTGGGTTCACAGCTAGACAGTGCTAGTTCATGTATGCCATATAGATAACATTGTGCTCACTTCTGAGGAGTTATTTATGAGTCAGCACTGATTGGTTAAAATGCAAGTCTGTCAAAAGCACTGATATACGGAGGCAGTCTGCAAAGGCTTAGATACAAGGTAATAAGAGAGGTAAAAAGTATATTAATATAACAGGTGTTGGTTATGCAAAACTGGGGAATTGGTAACAAAAGGGATTAGCGATCTTCTTAAACAATAATTCTGGAGTAGACTGTCCCTTTAACTAAAGGAGATAAATACACATAGAAAAAATAAAATGCATGCATTGAATATTTGAATGACATTTTCTGATTTATGAATAAGGCTTCCCTTCTGTGTGCTTTAATATGTTGAGTTCTCTGGGTCTAGCGAGGCTGCATTTGCAGGTTTGCTGTGTAGTTTTAGAGCATTTTCTACACAATATAATTTAGCAGATAAACCAATTTTACTTCTATAAAGGATATTTCTTTCGGTCGCCTCCATTTGATTTTTAAATAAAAAAAGCACAAACACCGTGAGACAAGTGAGGTTAAATTTAACTAAAAGCAATGTAAGATGAATACTCACTTTCAGTTCTGAGGTCCTTAAAGGGACATTAAACAATATGAGATGGTAATATAAAATGTTACATTTTAAACATAAAAAAACTTTGCAATATACTTTCATTATTTATTTTATCCCCTTTTCCTGTATTTTAATTCTTAAAATTGTGAGCTTTTCAGTTCCTGTTAGAAATGGAAGAGCAGAACACTTATATTCCACACAGCCATATTTGCAAAGTATAACAGCTTACACCCATCTGCTGAGATTTCAAGATACAATGATCAGTACAAAGGCATTTTCATAAGTCTCAGGTGAAATCGGGGATAAAAGTTAAATACAAAAGATTTATTAATTTGCGAGTGGACAGGATTCACAAGTTGTGAACCTGTCCGCACAGGACTACAAATTGTGGGGCAGATATGTTCCCCATATTATTCATTGCACAAGGGAACACTCATGCAAGTGTCTCTCCCCCCCCCCCCGCCACCAATTGCATGAGCATAGGGCTAGTCAATCACGCCGTTCTAATTAATCCAGGCTAACTTTAATTCGCTTACTCCAGTTTTGCAGAGAGAGTTTATGAAGCAGAGGTTTAAACAGCTGCTTTATAAATATCAGTATCATGAGCGAGCCTGCAACCGATCAGGGCATTCGCCTCATCAGAAACCTTGCCGTTAGTGACCATAAATGCCATGTGCATGCTATCACACAATACAATTGCTTGTTCTATGTTACTCTAAATATATATCTGGTTTACTCTCGTTTCCTTAGCTTGGTTTAGCTTAAATGCCTTTACATATGACCATCCAAACTCTCTTTTTTTCTTGTAAAAGAAAATAACACTTTCTCGTGCTTTATTCTCATTGGTCATTCACTTTATGTGATATTATTTACATCCATTACAGGATAAGACACTCTGTTCACTTTCAGCTTCAAGTTGTATTTACCATTACTACACAGGTATAACCACACTGCCAAAAAAATTAACATGTTGTGAGAAATAGTGCAGGAATATTCTTTTAACAACGTTCTCACACATAGGACATAAGAGCACAACTTATTTTTTTAAATTTGTTATATAAAGTTTCTCTTATTCATTTGATAAATACAATTTGTTCAATGACGGATACATCCCCATAATTATAAAATCTCAACACCAAGAACAAACAGAAAGAAAATCCCAAACAAATATTACAGACCAGGTCATTATGGGTAAATGTATCCCCTTGCTATAGAACTGCTTGCTGCGCAGGCATCAAAGGAAATGGTATCCATGTTTGCTATAAAATATTATACATATCTGTGATACTGAAGGGCTCGTATTACTGGAGGTGCAATTTGTGTCGCACTAAAAGCCACTGACTGCTATAAGAAGGTAAAACCAAATCCGTAGACAACACTGATTTGATTGAAAAGGTCCAGCAAACTTGAGATCCACTGTACTGCTTGTTCCTGCTGACACTGCAGATTTATCTTGTATAGTACACTCTGTAGTACACAGATTTTGACCTCCACAAGGAATAAGAGTTGTCAAATTTTAGTAAGTAAACTCCTCTGCCGGGGTACTGGTGGCTGCCAGCGTAGACCTCCTCATGACAATCTCTCCTGTAAACTGGGACAATCTCATCCAGCTGTGGCTTGTTGGTGTTCTTTTTGGCTTTTTCTTCACTGTTTGGATTTTCTATCAGGATTTAAAAGCACATAAAATGTGTCAACAGATGATAAATACATCCATGCAGTATAGATTACCCCAGCTAAACAACTGAGAAAGGTCTAATCTATTTTCCCCATCTTATAGCTTAATGTAAAGTCATTTTATTACAGTAACACAGTGGACAAAGTTGCATGAAGTCCACAAATACTTGCCGAATGAAAAAATAACTTTTGCATTAGCTTTCACAACCACGGATATGGTTTTGAGCCAAAATCTTTTTAAAAGGTAGTTACTCAAACTTCAGTTACTACTTCTTCATGCAGCTAATTTCACAACTCTCTTAACTAAGGTTGAAATTTCCTTTCTTCTAGCCTTAGGCGTGACCCCTAACAATAAATGTATTTGAAATAAACTTATCCTGCAACAGTGTTAAAAGTCTCTGAATATATTTATAAATGTTAATCACTTTAAAAGGAACAATAAGCACCATGAGATGGTTATACAAAATGTTTAGTTATGTATAGGAAAACATCTCTGCAATATACTTTATTTATTTCACCCCCTTTCATGTAATTAAGCTCTGAAAATGTGAGTTTTCTCATTCTCAGAGCTGGAAATGCAGATTGTAGAGTACTCAAGGCTTACTCTGCCACACATGTCCCTAAATGGCCTCAGTAGATAACGGCAAAACAATATGACCATGACAACATTAAATAGAGCTATATAATCTAGCAAATTAAACACACTCTACTATAGTAGCAAAACCTTGAGATATGAGATTAATGTAAATCTGGTAAAATACTGTACCTTCATCTTCTTCTTCATCTTCACTAGACTCGCTGACATGCACACTAACAGCAGTGTTTGGGGAGTCAGTCCATTCAAAATAAACCCCAAACCCAATGTCATAATTATCAGTGGCAAACTCCCAGAAAAGATAGGAGCCCTCCTCGTGGGTGGGAACTCTGACTGTTACCACCTCTCCTCGGCCTACAGTGATCACAGAGTCTGCATCCTGTCGGATCTTTTCTTTGAAGTCTTTTATTTGTGGTCGTGTCCACATGGAGGGCGCAGCTATCAATGGTGTTATTTCTGCAATGACAAAACATCATTTAGTGATACTGTAACATTAAAAAGTGTATATTAGAATATAAAGGTTTTGTGCCTCAAAAAAGCCTTGTAATTTGGGATTGTACTTATTACCACAAGAAATCTGTCTTTAAGTATCAGTTGTGCACAAACATGCACTTTTCGTTCATTTGAAAGTCAAAATAATCAGCTTTAACAACTTTTCATGGAAAAAAAACTTAACATATTTAACCCCTTTGTAATGTTCCATGCCGTCATATGAGCGCTGAGCTCTAACGCCATTAGGACGGCATGAAATGTCTTACCTAATATGACATACTGCAGCCTCCTCCCTTTTGTTTAATGAAAAATCGGACTGCGGGGCATGCCTAGCAGCATAGGCAGTCCCTCATGACCCTAACCCAACCTTGAAATCACGTGGTCACATTGACAATCGCGTGATTTCCATTTTACAAGTGACTTTGTTCTGATCTAGGCACTTCCACCACCCTCACCTTGAGCATGAAGGGGTTCTGGATGGACCCATCTGTTCAAGTTCCGATCCTAAACAAAAACAGGAAAATTAAGCACACGATCATGTGCCTCAAAAACTGCACTGATTGGCTCCTGGGTAACTGCCTGCATTGCTAGGCATGTCCCCCAGTTGGATCAACCGCCATTTGTTTTTAGAATGGAAAAGGACGCCGCAAAAGTTAGGACGTTCCATGTAGGGTTGCCACCTCTGCCATGTTTTCCTGAACACTTGTGAGATATAATTGCTGCGGGGTGTGCAGAGAAGAATATGAATAGCGCTGTTCAGTGTCGTCATTTGTCTGTGGTCCAGGGTTGAAATTCATGTTCCTACCTGCACACCTTGCAACATGTATAACTCATAAGTGTTCATGAAAACATGGCTGAGGTGGCAACCCTAGTTCTATGCCATCCTAAAGGCATTTAAGCCCAACTAAGCTAAGCTGATTTTGAGCTTCGTTTTGCTGGTTACTTATAAACACCACTCATACTACACTGAGTGACCCACACAAATGATATATCATTTCTTTTAGCAGCACCAGCAGATTCAGAATTTACAATTATTATATGTATATTTTATTGCAGGTTAGAATGCTGAAACAAAAATGTAAAAAAAACCACATAATTTATGCTTACCTGATAAATTTATTTATTTCCGGATATGGCGAGTCCACGGAATCATCAATTACTATTGGGAATATCACTCCTGGCTAGCAAGAGGAGGCAAAGAGCACCACAGCAAAGCTGCTATATATGTCACTTCCCTTACCCATAAGGTGTAGAGGTGCCTGAGGTTTTAGTTAAAAATAACGGTCTTAAAATAAAGGGTGGGCCGTGGACTAACCATATCCGGAAATAAATTTATCAGGTAAGCATAAATTATGTGTTCTTTCCTAAGATATGGTGAGTCCACAGAATCATCAATTACTAGTGGGAACCAATACCCACTAGAGGACACAGATGATTAGGGAGGGACAAGACAGGTAACCTAAACAGAAGGCACCACGGCATGAAGAACCTCTCTCTCAAAAGAAGCCTCAGCTAAGACAAAAATATCAAATTTGGAAAAAGTATGCAGAGATACCAAGTTGTAGCCTTGCAAATCTGTTCTACATAAACTTCCTTCTTAAAAACACAAGAAGGGGGGACAACCCTAGTGAAATGAGCTGAAATTCTCTCAGGAGGCTGCTGTCCAGCAGTCTCATAAACCAAACGCATTATACTACTCAACCAAAGAGAAGTAGCTGAAGCTTTCTGACCTTTATGTTTCCCAGAGAAACAAACAGCAAACAATCCATAGTCGTCTGTAGATAGAAAATAAAAGCATGCACAACATCAAAGTTGTGCAACAAACATTTCTTATGAGAAGAAAGAGAAGGACACAGAAGGAACAACAATTTTCTGATAAATATATCTATCCGAAACCACTTAGGAAGAAAACCCAACTAGTACGAATAACCGCCTTAACTGCATGAAATATAAGATAAGGCGAATCACACTGCAAAACTGAGAGCTCCAAGACTCTCCAAGCAGAAAAGATAGCAATGAGAAACAAAACCTTCAAAGATAACAACTTAATATCTATGGAAAATAAAAGGCTCAAACAGAGCCTACTGCAAAACTTTAAGAACAAGGGTAAAACCCTAAAGGGGAGCAACCGACTTAAACACAGGCCTGATGTAGACCAGTGCCTGACAAAAAGATTGCACATCTGGCATGTCCACCAGATGCTTATGTAGCAAAAAAGACAATGCAGAAAACTGACCCTTCAGGGTACTGACTGACAAACCCTTCTCCAGACCACCCTGGATAAAGGATAAAAAATTCAGAAAAACCCCCGCTTAGACAAAACTAAGTGTCCAATCTTCAAGCAGTCAGCTTCAGAGATTTAGATAAAGTAAAAGACCAAGAATCAGAAGTCCTTCCTCAGAGGTGGTCTCCAAGGTGGAGACGACATTTCCACTAGGTCTGTATACCAGATCCTGCAAGGCCACGCAGGGGCTAATAAAATCACCTCCGCTCTCACCTGAAAATACGAGTAATGACTTGTGGAAAGAGAACAAACAGAAGAATAAAGGTATTCAAGACTTAAAACCAAGAAAAACAACGTCAGAACATCTATCAGGATGGTCTGCAGATCACATGACCATAAACCGTACCTTTGAAACCTGGCGTTCTATCGAAACGCCCACAGAAACCAACTCCTGAAACCCCCCATGTGAGGGTCTACCTAGAGAACACTTCCGGATGGAAATGCTCACTCCCCGGGATGAATTATCAGTCTGTTTAGAAGTCCGACTCCCAATTGTCCACCCCTGGAAAGTGAATGACCGACCGCAAATGTGAGCTTCCTCCCACTGAACAATCCAAGTTACCTCCTACATGGCTAAGGAACCCCTAGTTCCTCCCTAATGGTTGATATAAACCGTTGAGGTGATATTGTCCAACTGGAACCAAGCTAGGGACAACTGAGGTCAAGTCATCAGAGCATTGCGAATTGCTCTCAACTCCAAGATGTTTAAAGAGGAGAGCAGATACTTCTGAGTTCATAATCCTTAAACAAGACCAAGACAGCTTACCAGCCCAGCAGGTTGGCATCCGTGGTCACATCACCCCGGAATATCTCCAGAATCACGCGCCCAGAGATAGATACTCCTGAAAAAATACTACGGAAGAAAGTCTCTTGTAATCTGATCTAAATCTATCCTTTAAGACAGATCCGAAAGTTCTCCATGTCATGGAAAATAGCAAAAGGAATGATGTCCATGGAATGCTATCAGACCAATTCCCTCCATACACAGGGTCACAGAAAAGTGAAGAAATATCAACTGCAGCTAAATCCAAACTCCCAACCTCCTGGTTGCAAGATGGCTAAGCTATCCACCGGCCACTAGAGCTTACTGTTGGCCGGACAGACGACAGCAGAATGGGGAATAAATCCTTGATTTTCTGACCTCTGATAAAGAATCAATAAATATGATAAAGAATAAAAGGTCCAAGGATACCGCAACCTGGTGTTCCCAGGCGGTCTCCCATCCAGGTACTGACCAGACCCCTGACCCTGCATAACTTCCGAGATCAAACGAAATTGGGTGCATTCAGGGTATTGTGGCGGTAGTCCCAAATAAATTACCCTTGTGGATAGAACAAGGGAACTCTTCTCCAGATTAATTTCCCATCCCCGGAAAAGATTGGACAAGATCTCTTAAAAGAGAGTTAGCTCAAAGTCAGGATGAGACCTGAACTATATATTGTCCAGAAAAACACACTTGCAATATTCCAAGACCTAAAGGTCTGCCTGGGATGGCGCAAACTAAGAAAACTAGAGAAGATTCTGATTAAGAAAACAATAAATCTCTCAGGTATAAGTAGTTATGAACAGGCCCACTGGAACCAAAGGAGAAAGGACACTACTTTAAAAGGACAGAATCTGAAATATGAGGTAAATACCTATATCCCGTTCCCAAACTGGGACTGGAACTGTCACTCCCAGAGATAAAGACCCTGAATCCAGTTCAAGTAATGCCTCTCATCCTACTTGGATTGCAGATACTCTAGAAAGAGAAATCTGCCCCTGGGAGAAAAACTTAGATAGGACTTGAAAAGGCATGACCCAAACAAAGTCTCATCCTTAAAAGGAGACACTAGAAGCGTGTATTTGGAAAAAACAGAAAGAATTGAATATGCAACTGCAGAACTATAAAGCCTAGGCTGTACCACTAAACCACAGGTAGGCTTCTCAGCTGACCATAGATTTCAGCCACAATGCCCGGCAGCTAGTACAGCAAGTCTAATAAGACAAGACATTGTGGAGATAATCTAGTTTTCTTTCTGACATAGGTAAGAAGCTGGAAGTTAAAATTGCTCATTTAGAGCAGAGATCTAAGTACTCTGATTTAAAGTAGAAAGTTCCCCGTGCATTTAAAGTAAGATAGCGACAGGAATTCCTAAAAAGGACATGAGACATGGAGAAATATCCCCAGATTCTCTATAACAATCCTGTGAACATCTTACAGCACGTCTAGAACCCTTACAGAGAGGAAAGAAAAATATAGAACTGATAAAGTTCACAAAATTCCGAAGGAAAGACAACAATAAGGATCGGTGTCATCCAGTCAGCCAAGACTCCCTGACAATATAAGAGGCTTAGAAACAAACAACTGAAGGATACCACTTCAGTAACAGATGAAGGAATTATACTGTCCAGATCTGAGATTTCAGACTCAGAAACTACCGGCGAATCCTCCTCACTAACTTGGAAGAAGACAAACCTGCATAGCAGCATGTGGAGACTTAAAATGTCCTCTTGCCTTTTCCCTGAAGTAAAGGAAAACAGACCAAGCCACAGATACCGCAGAAGATACCTGAGCTTGCAACTTCTGTAAGCAAATACACTCTTCCAGGAGATTGAAAGGAACCACAGGGCACTGCATGTGACACCATAAAGGCTTGGGACATAAAAGGAGAAAGCTGTAGCAGTGCCTTAACAGCAACATCCTTGGAGACAAAGTTCAAACCAATCTGTACATTTAATAGCATTTGCGAAATCAGGTACAGAAAAAAACAGAATTTATGTTTACCTGATAAATTTCTTTCTCCAACGGTGTGTCCGGTCCACGGCGTCATCCTTACTTGTGGGATATTCTCCTCCCCAACAGGAAATGGCAAAGAGCCCAGCAAAGCTGGTCACATGATCCCTCCTAGGCTCCGCCTACCCCAGTCATTCGACCGACGTTAAGGAGGAATAATAGCATAGGAGAAACCATATGGTACCGTGGTGACTGTAGTTAAAGAAAATAAATTATCAGACCTGATTAAAAAACCAGGGCGGGCCGTGGACCGGACACACCGTTGGAGAAAGAAATTTATCAGGTAAACATAAATTCTGTTTTCTCCAACATAGGTGTGTCCGGTCCACGGCGTCATCCTTACTTGTGGGAACCAATACCAAAGCTTTAGGACACGGATGAAGGGAGGGAGCAAATCAGGTCACCTAAATGGAAGGCACCACGGCTTGCAAAACCTTTCTCCCAAAAATAGCCTCAGAAGAAGCAAAAGTATCAAACTTGTAAAATTTGGTAAAAGTGTGCAGTGAAGACCAAGTCGCTGCCCTACATATCTGATCAACAGAAGCCTCGTTCTTGAAGGCCCATGTGGAAGCCACAGCCCTAGTGGAATGAGCCGTGATTCTTTCGGGAGGCTGCCGTCCGGCAGTCTCGTAAGTCAATCTGATGATGCTTTTAATCCAAAAAGAGAGAGAGGTAGAAGTTGCTTTTTGACCTCTCCTTTTACCTGAATAAACAACAAACAGGGAAGATGTTTGTCTAAAATCCTTTGTAGCATCTAAATAGAATTTTAGAGCGCGAACAACATCCAAATTGTGCAACAAGCGTTCCTTCTTTGAAACTGGTTTCGGACACAGAGAAGGTACGATAATCTCCTGGTTAATGTTTTTGTTAGAAACAACTTTTGGAAGAAAACCAGGTTTAGTACGTAAAACCACCTTATCTGCATGGAACACCAGATAAGGAGGAGAACACTGCAGAGCAGATAATTCTGAAACTCTTCTAGCAGAAGAAATTGCAACTAAAAACAAAACTTTCCAAGATAATAACTTAATATCAACGGAATGTAAGGGTTCAAACGGAACCCCCTGAAGAACTGAAAGAACTAGATTGAGACTCCAAGGAGGAGTCAAAGGTTTGTAAACAGGCTTGATTCTAACCAGAGCCTGAACAAAGGCTTGAACATCTGGCACAGCTGCCAGTTTTTTGTGAAGTAACACCGACAAGGCAGAAATCTGTCCCTTCAGGGAACTTGCCGATAATCCTTTTTCCAATCCTTCTTGAAGGAAGGATAGAATCCTAGGAATCTTAACCTTGTCCCAAGGGAATCCTTTAGATTCACACCAACAGATATATTTTTTCCAAATTTTGTGGTAAATCTTTCTAGTTACAGGCTTTCTGGCCTGAACAAGAGTATCGATAACAGAATCTGAGAAACCTCGCTTCGATAAAATCAAGCGTTCAATCTCCAAGCAGTCAGCTGGAGTGAAACCAGATTCGGATGTTCGAACGGACCCTGAACAAGAAGGTCTCGTCTCAAAGGTAGCTTCCAAGGTGGAGCCGATGACATATTCACCAGATCTGCATACCAAGTCCTGCGTGGCCACGCAGGAGCTATCAAGATCACCGACGCCCTCTCCTGATTGATCCTGGCTACCAGCCTGGGGATGAGAGGAAACGGCGGGAACACATAAGCTAGTTTGAAGGTCCAAGGTGCTACTAGTGCATCCACTAGAGCCGCCTTGGGATCCCTGGATCTGGACCCGTAGCAAGGAACTTTGAAGTTCTGACGAGAGGCCATCAGATCCATGTCTGGAATGCCCCAAAGTTGAGTGACTTGGGCAAAGATTTCCGGATGGAGTTCCCACTCCCCCGGATGCAATGTCTGACGACTCAGAAAATCCGCTTCCCAATTTTCCACTCCCGGGATGTGGATAGCAGACAGGTGGCAGGAGTGAGACTCCGCCCATAGAATAATCTTGGTCACTTCTTCCATCGCTAGGGAACTCCTTGTTCCCCCCTGATGGTTGATGTACGCAACAGTCGTCATGTTGTCTGATTGAAACCGTATGAACTTGGTCCCCGCTAGCTGAGGCCAAGCCTTGAGAGCCTTGAATATCGCTCTCAGTTCCAGAATATTTATCGGTAGAAGAGATTCTTCCCGAGACCAAAGACCCTGAGCTTTCAGGGATCCCCAGACCGCGCCCCAGCCCATCAGACTGGCGTCGGTCGTGACAATGACCCACTCTGGTCTGTGGAATGTCATCCCTCGTGACAGGTTGTCCAGGGACAGCCACCAACGGAGTGAGTCTCTGGTCCCCTGATTTACTTGTATCTTTGGAGACAAGTCTGTATAGTCCCCATTCCACTGACTGAGCATGCACAGTTGTAATGGTCTTAGATGAATGCGCGCAAAAGGAACTATGTCCATTGTCGCTACCATCAACCCGATCACTTCCATGCACTGAGCTACGGAAGGAAGAGGAACGGAATGAAGTATTCGACAAGAGTCCAGAAGCTTTGTCTTTCTGGCCTCTGTTAGAAAAATCCTCATTTCTGAGGAGTCTATAATTGTTCCCAAGAAGGGAACCCTTGTTGACGGGGATAGAGAACTCTTTTCCACGTTCACTTTCCAGCCGTGCGATCTGAGAAAGGCCAGGACGATGTCCGTGTGAGCCTTTGCTCGAGGGAGGGACGACGCTTGAATCAGAATGTCGTCCAGGTAAGGTACAACTGCAATGCCCCTTGGTCTTAGCACAGCTAGAAGGGACCCTAGTACCTTTGTGAAAATCCTTGGAGCAGTGGCTAATCCGAAAGGAAGCGCCACGAACTGGTAATGTTTGTCCAGGAATGCAAACCTTAGGAACCGATGATGTTCCTTGTGGATAGGAATATGTAGATACGCATCCTTTAAATCCACCGTGGTCATGAATTGACCTTCCTGGATGGAAGGAAGGATAGTTCGAATGGTTTCCATCTTGAAAGATGGGACCTTGAGAAATTTGTTTAAGATCTTGAGATCTAGGATTGGTCTGAACGTTCCCTCTTTTTTGGGAACTATGAACAGATTGGAGTAGAACCCCATCCCTTGTTCTCTCAATGGAACAGGATGAATCACTCCCATTTTTAACAGGTCTTCTACACAATGTAAGAACGCCTGTCTTTTTATGTGGTCTGAAGACAACTGAGACCTGTGGAACCTTCCCCTTGGGGGAAGTCCCTTGAATTCCAGAAGATAACCCTGGGAGACTATTTCTAGCGCCCAAGGATCCAGAACATCTCTTGCCCAAGCCTGAGCGAAGAGAGAGAGTCTGCCCCCCACCAGATCCGGTCCCGGATCGGGGGCCGATATTTCATGCTGTCTTGGTAGCAGTGGCAGGTTTCTTTGCCTGCTTTCCCTTGTTCCAGCCTTGCATTGGTCTCCAAGCTGGCTTGGCCTGAGAAGTATTACCCTCTTGCTTAGAGGACGTAGCACCTTGGGCTGGTCCGTTTTTACGAAAGGGACGAAAATTAGGTCTATTTTTTGCCTTGAAAGGCCGATCCTGAGGAAGGGCATGGCCCTTACCCCCAGTGATATCAGAGATAATCTCTTTCAAGTCAGGACCAAACAGCGTTTTCCCCTTGAAAGGAATGTTTAGTAGCTTGTTCTTGGAAGACGCATCAGCCGACCAAGATTTCAACCAAAGCGCTCTGCGCGCCACAATAGCAAACCCAGAATTCTTAGCCGCTAACTTAGCCAATTGCAAAGAGGCGTCTAGAGTGAAAGAATTAGCCAATTTGAGAGCATTGACTCTGTCCATAATCTCCTCATAAGGAGGAGAGTCACTATCGAGCACCTTAATCAGTTCATCAAACCAGAAATATGCGGCTGTAGTGACAGGGACAATGCATGAAATGGGTTGTAGAAGGTAACCCTGCTGAACAAACATCTTTTTAAGCAAACCTTCTAATTTTTTATCCATAGGATCTTTGAAAGCACAACTATCCTCTATGGGAATAGTGGTGCGTTTGTTTAAAGTAGAAACCGCTCCCTCGACCTTGGGGACTGACTGCCATAAGTCCTTTCTGGGGTCGACCATAGGAAACAATTTTTTAAATATGGGGGGAGGGACGAAAGGAATACCGGGCCTTTCCCATTCTTTATTAACAATGTCCGCCACCCGCTTGGGTATAGGAAAAGCTTCTGGGAGCCCCGGCACCTCTAGGAACTTGTCCATTTTACATAGTTTCTCT
Organism: Bombina bombina; assembly: GCF_027579735.1. Lineage (NCBI taxonomy): Eukaryota > Metazoa > Chordata > Amphibia > Anura > Bombinatoridae > Bombina > Bombina bombina. The sequence goes on from NC_069502.1 coordinate 1,159,892,394, forward strand.
GGGATGACCAAATTTTCACAATCATCCAGAGTGGATAATACCTCCTTAAGCAAAATGCGGAGATGTTCCAATTTAAATTTAAAAGTAATCACATCAGATTCAGCCTGCTGAGAAATGTTACCTAAATCAGTAATTTCTCCCTCAGACAAAACCTCCCTGGCTCCCTCAGATTGGGTTAGGGGCCCTTCAGAGATATTAATATCAGCGTCGTCATGCTCTTCAGTAACTAAAACAGAGCATCCACGCTTACGCTGACAAGGGTTCATTTTGGCTAAAATGTTTTTGACAGAATTATCCATTACAGCCGTTAATTGTTGCATAGTAAGGAGTATTGGCGCGCTAGATGTACTAGGGGCCTCCTGAGTGGGCAAGACTCGTGTAGACGAAGGAGGGAATGATGCAGTACCATGCTTACTCCCCTCACTTGAGGAATCATCTTGGGCATCATTGTCATTATCACATAAATCACATTTATTTAAATGAATAGGAATTCTGGCTTCCCCACATTCAGAACACAGTCTATCTGGTAGTTCAGACATGTTAAACAGGCATAAACTTGATAAGAAAGTACAAAAAACGTTTTGAAATAAAACCGTTACTGTCACTTTAAATTTTAAACTGAACACACTTTATTACTGCAATTGCGAAAAAACATGAAGGAATTGTTCAAAATTCACCAAACTTTCACCACAGTGTCTTAAAGCCTTGAAAATATTGCACACCAATTTTGGAAGCTTTAACCCTTAAAATAACGGAACCGGAGCCGTTTTAAGCTTTAACCCCTTTACAGTCCCTGGTATCTGCTTTGCTGAGACCCAACCAAACCCAAGGGGAATACGATACCAAATGATGCCTTCAGAAGTCTTTTATCAGTATCAGAGCTCCTCTCACATGCGACTGCATGCCATGCCTCTCAAAAACAAGTGCGCAACACCGGCGCGAAAATGAGACTCTGCCTATGCTTTGGGAAAGCCCCTAAAGAATAAGGTGTCTAAAACAGTGCCTGCCGATATAATTATATCAAAATACCCAGAATAAATGATTCCTCAAGGCTAAATAAGTGTTAATATCAATCGATTTAGCCCAAAAAATGTCTACAGTCTAAATAAGCCCTTGTGAAGCCCTTATTTACAATCGTAATAAACATGGCTTACCGGATCCCATAGGGAAAATGACAGCTTCCAGCATTACATCGTCTTGTTAGAATGTGTCATACCTCAAGCAGCAAAGGACTGCAAACTGTTCCCCCAACTGAAGTTAATGCTCTCAACAGTCCTGCGTGGAACAGCCATGGATTTTAGTTACGGTTGCTAAAATCATTTTCCTCATACAAACAGAATTCTTCATCTCTTTTCTGTTTCTGAGTAAATAGTACGTACCAGCACTATTTGAAAATAACAAACTCTTGATTGAATAATGAAAAACTACAGTTAAACACTAAAAAACTCTAAGCCATCTCCGTGGAGATGTTGCCTGTACAACGGCAAAGAGAATGACTGGGGTAGGCGGAGCCTAGGAGGGATCATGTGACCAGCTTTGCTGGGCTCTTTGCCATTTCCTGTTGGGGAGGAGAATATCCCACAAGTAAGGATGACGCCGTGGACCGGACACACCTATGTTGGAGAAATAAATGTTTAAACCAACTCTTAGTTGAGCAAGCCTTCCACACAACCTCCGCATCAGTAGAATGAATTATACTGCCTGAATCCAAAATTTCACCCTCAGATGCACCCGAAGAAACTTCATCCTCAGACTTCTCAGAGGAAATACTTTGATTAGCCACTTCAGGATCAGAAACCTTACTGTTTCTTTAAATGTCCTTTTGCATTTTCCCTGCAACATGGGAAAAAGCAGACAGCGCCTCAGATATCGCAGAAGATACCTGGGCAGCAATATCTTGCAAAATAACTCCAGAAGGAGCATGAGAGGAAACGCAGGGCACTGCATGTGCAGATGAATAGGATTGGGAAGCTTGAGGAGAAAGCTGCGACACATCTGAAACAGGAGGCTCCTGAACAGCATCCGTCATAGCTAATGATGGCTCGGGGACAAAAAGTCTTATTTCTATAAGCTAAAGGTACTGGGGGTTCCACCTGGGCATCAAAACATAAACTACAGGTAACATCCTGCACAGCCCTCCTGATCCATAATACAAAAAGAAGCAAATAATTTTTTATTTTTTTTTAAATCTTTTAACAAAGGAAACTCAGAACAAAAAAAAGTTCTTAAATAAATGTTCCCTTTAAATTTACCAAATCAAGAAAACATACCCCAGGCAACACACTCCGCCTCAGCAGAATTACTGAGGTGCCCTCCCTGTCCTGCAACCCGCAGCAAACTGAGGAAAAAAACGATCCTGTTTACAATCCGGATTTCCAGAGAAGCAAAAACAGCAAGAAGCCTTCTAAACAGCAGAGCCACTTGAAATATGGGCACCTCACTCTTACAGGAAGTGAAAAAAGTGCCAAAAAAACTCTGAAATCACAGAATCAGAACCTCCCTAAAAGGGGTGGTCCTACAGCCGACAAAAAAGCCAATTTTTTTTTATTATTTATTTTTAATTTTTATAACTACTTTCTTGAAAAACAGTCTTAAAAACAAACAATAAACCCCCCCCCCCCAAAAGTACATAATCTGTTACTAAAAACGGATCCTCACTGAGCCATCAATAAAATAAATAACTCCTCACACTAACAGTGCCTGCAAAAAACTGCCATAAAAACCTGCACCCCGACAGGAATAATAAAAAACTTCCCCCTGCAGCGTTTCAGCTGAATAAGTGCCACATTTTCCCCTGCTTACATAAAAAAATAAAACTGGCACTTACCTTAATATTCATCTGTCCAGCAGCAGGACAGCTCACCTGATTTGAGAGGATGCCATCCCTCACATGGACCTGTGGAAATACAGAAAGACTTACTCAGCCAACAAAATGTTTTGGCAGCAAAATGTTTTGGGAAAACGCAGTGAGGATTGTACCCCACAAGTTCCCAATTGCTTTAAAGCCACCACTGCCCTACTGAAGAGACTGACATGGGCTAAGGCTAGACCCTTTAGAAAGATCAGAGCAAACCTACTCTGCTTTAAAATTAAAAAAAATCTTGATTGTAGATCAGACACCAAAACCTCACCTCCTCCTATGCACCTCAGTCAAAGAGAATGACTGGAGGTTATGGGTAAGGGAAGTGACATATATAGCAGCTTTGCTGTGGTGCTCTTTGCCTCCTCCTGCTGGCCAGGAGTGATATTCCCACTAGTAATTGATGATTTACGTGGACTCACCATATCTTTAGAAATAAATATTTTTATGATTTTAGTAAATAACATTGAAAATAGCCAGGTGTTGGTACAGTGATTTGTTATCAGTGGTGTTTAATGCAGCATGAGGAGGCTGTAATAAAAACTATAGGGGCCCTTCCCTTGTGCCTTAATAGAAATAAAAGCACCTTTTTTTGCCAGGCGATTGTTGCCACAATAGTAATCACCAGGCTATACAGACAACATGTACTTATTTTGTTATGGGACCTGTCCACTTTCAAATACATTTTATTGTGACTCTATAAACATTTCTGATCTTTTATTATTAAGCTATTTTTTGTTATTTGTGGGAGGATTGTTACATTTCAAGAGCTGATAGGAACAGGTATAAATGCGCTTCTGTACATAATTGGCCACAGAAAGAAAGATACACACATTAAGGCGTATTCAAGAGGTGTGTCCCACGACTACAAAACAAAGAATAATTCTCTAACAAAAAAATCATGTAAAACTTTAGAATTGTACGTATTTAGTATGCAGTCCTAATTTATATGTGGACTTTATAATTCCCGATAGCAGTGAAGTGCAAACTCCAAACACAAAGGGACACTGAACCCAATTTTTTTCTGTAATGATTCAAATAGAGCATGCAATTGTAAGCAACTTTCTAATTTACTCCTATTATCGAATTCTCTTCATTCTCTTGGTATCTTTATTTGAAATGCAAGAATGTAAGTTTAGATGCCGGACCATTTTTGGTGAACACACTGTGTTGTTCTTGCTGATTGGTGGATAAATTCACCCACCAATAAACAAGTGCTTTCCATGGTCCTGAACAAAAAAAATAGCTTAGATGCCTTCTTTTTGAAATAAAGAAAGCAAGAGAATGTAGAAAAATTGATAATAGGAGTAAATTAGAAAGTTGCTTAAATTTGCATGCTCTATCTGAATCACAAAAGAAAAAATTTGGGTTCAGTGTCCCTTTAAATTATGCTTACCTGATAAATTTTATTTTCTTCAGATGGAAAGAGTCCACAGCTGCATTCATTACTTTTGGGAAATAAGAACCTGGCCACCAGGAGGAGGCAAAGACACCCCAGCCAAAGGCTTAAATACCTCTTCCACTTTCCTCATCCCCCAGTCATTCTGCCGAGGAACAAGGAAACAGTAGAAGAAATATCAGGGTGAAAAGGCGACAGAAGAATAAAACTACAGACACAACACATAATAAATACGGGTGGGGAGCTGTATAAAATTATCATGTAAGCATAAGTTTTTCTTCATAAATGGAAAGACTCCACAGCTGCATTTATTACTTTTGGGAAAGCAATACCCAAGCTATAGAGGACACTGAATGCCAAGACGGGAGGGTACAAAAGGCGGCCCATTCTGAAGGCACCAGGCCTGAAACCACTACCCAAGAAAACCCTGCTTTGTCCGAAGCCAAGAAACATTGAATAGAAAAAAGGCCCCAAGGACACTGACCCGCAGATAGCCCGGAAGCCTAGCTGGAGACCGCAAAATCAGACTCAACTGAGCCAACAGTCCTCCATGAAACACAGTCGCTCAGCAGTCGGTCCCCAACCACACCCCCTTCACTAAACAAAAACCACAAGGATTAGGACCGGGCATCAGAACAGAGAAAACTTTCCTCTCAACATCGTGCAAAAGAACTGAAAGAGACAACAGAAGACTGAGTCCTCAAAACATCAGAACTTAGAATACAAGACATAATACGTGTAGCAGACCCAGACGAGGTAAACACCTGAGTCAAGAACAAGCAGTCATTCTCAGGATGACACAGAAAGAAATCCTTGCTGAGAAGTAAACAGCGACCAAACAAGAGATCAGATTGCAAAACTTCCAAGACAGAGAGCACTCCAGGCAATTCAAGCCGACAGACTGACACATAGGTCTTAAAAAGAGAGACGCACAGAACCTCAACGAGGCCCACTGCACCCCCTAAGATGACCAACAATCTCAGAACCTACTCCCAGCCGGGCCAGCCCAAGCGTCGGCAGGTCTGAAAACAGGGGAACAAAAAAGAACCCCAACCCAGCTCCCAAAAGAGCGGAAGGATGGCCCTCCATAGGCTCAACACAGAGCCAGCAAGACTCCAGAAAGAACAGAACAACCCAGAGATCATGTCTCCCTTCAACATAGGTTAAATCCTCTGTTCCACCTCCTGAATGCAGGGGAAGCCCTAAGACAAGGACCACACCTCAGTAAGGAGGAGAACAAGCCCTCCTAAGAAAAAGGGGCCATTAAATACAGAGCACTTGCCCACAAGACACAAGCTGAACAAGAGAGCAATCTCCAACGCAGATAAACTTGAAAGGAATCCCCTTAGAAAATAGCCTGCTAGCACACCGACAAGGTGCAATAGCTGCAGCGGATACCCTGCAAACCCTTTGCATGCAGAGCCGCAAAGCCATCAGGTTACTTCAACAAACTGTCCAAGGGAAACCATTGAAGAAGCGTAAGGCAAGCCCCATGAGCATTGGCACTCAGAAAACCTGGCCAACCGTGAGCAGCTTAACTAGCCAGACCAAAGGTCATAGCCCAAGTTCCCTGGAAGTGGAGAACCCCAAACCCACCCTAAAGTCTGCAATGTCCGGTAACAACTCGCAACGGGAACCACAATGGAAAAACGCTGAGCAAAGCCTTAGCAACAGGACAAACCAGGGCAATGACAAGTCCGAGCCCCCAATTGTTTAAAAACAAACAATATCCCAGAAACTCAAACACCCCGTTTGATATAAAAAACAGACCCACAGGGAGATATCAATGCAATATCCAGAATAACCCGGATAACGAGAACACCTCGCAAATCTTGACCCAAGGAAGAGACCAACCCTTGCCGAAGTACAACACTCCAAAGGAGCTAAGGCATCTCGAACCAAGACACTAGAGCCCATAGGCGTTTGAACCGCCACAAGACGTCCAAAGCAAGGGGATACCTCAAGAACAAAGTCACTCGAGCAAGGCTAGTCTCCACATAACCTACAATACAAGTCAGAGGATCAAATTAAAAAAAGGATGCGGATCATCCCCAGATCCGGGGAAGAACCCTAAGCAGAGCCCAAAGGAGACCCCAATGACCATAAAAAGGAACAACCATCTCCCGAAGGGAAAACCAGGCCCCAAAAGGACCATGGAAGGAACAAGTACAAAAGGACTATTTCCCAGAGGCTCAGAAAGGCCAAACCGCCCAAAATGGCAGTAAGGAGGCGCTAAGCCCCCAATCCTCCCACGTGAGGAAGAACATCCTGAGAGTATCGGAATTAAGAGAGTGTGACGCAGCGGAACTCCACTGACCCAGTCAACCAGCTTGAAGGCTAAATATGGACTGAAACATCCTTCCTGCCTCGCAGACTCTTTAGATTGCTGAGTTGAAACTTGTAATATAAAAACAAAAAAACACAAAAAAAATAAAGTGAGCACTCGGCACCTAAACCGGCCCAGCCTGGCAGAACAGGCGCCAGGTGTCTGAACAAGCCACGAGACAGAAGAACTGAACCAGAGCAGGACCAGCCTGCAGACAGGGCCATAACTGTCAAGCTGCCTAAATCCTCCCTCAGAGGGGAAGAGATAACAGACAAACATAGGACCAATGTGTCCTGTAACAAACTTCCGCAGAAGCAAACAGCGAGGATCAATCCCAGAGAAAGTTCCTGAAAGAAACATATAATCAAAAATAAAAAAGACATCCTAACCGGATAAAAGAAAATATAAGGCAACCCGTAGGTTAACGCCCAAGAAAAACAGGCATACCCGTAGGATCAGCCAAAAGGAACCCTGATCTTCCAACAAACTGGGAAGGATCTCAATAAACCGACAAACAGGAGATTACGTCATCCCCTCATGTCTAATGAGGTGAGCCATTGGAAGTAGAATACTGCAGATTTCGGTATCCGTTAAGGATAGGGTCCTCTAATAACTCAAAAAACGTGTCTGAGTAAATCGCGAAGACGCGCTATTCTGCAACGAAAGGAACAACACTCAGGGATAGCTACACCCGCAGGGAACTGCATAGGCCCACCCAAGGCGGGGAGACCCTGGACAATAGGGCACGAACATAAACGCAAATAAACATCTGGACTTTGCAGACGCATAATCGCCAAAAGTATGTGAAAGCGAAAACCTGCTGCGACCTCGGGGGGGGGGGGGGGGGGGAACAAGCTGCCCTGCAAGGAGGGATAAACATAATCTGGGTTACCCACATGTGTAGTAGTAGGGAGTGGTAGGGAACTCACCTTGCGGAGGACAGAACCCCCTGAGGCGGATGGCTCAGCGATCCCTTGATTCCCAGAGCCCGAGGAACAAGGCGCTATAATACGGCATACAGAACATAACGGATTGACATGTGTCAACGAGGGCCAATTCACATTCTTCACAAGTCAAAGAATCTGAAATTTGAACAGTCTCAGCATCACAATCCTCCATAACTGGATAGAGAATATAATAATATGGACTATAAGAAAATAAACGGCACCTGACACCCACAATGGCTGGGGCACTCACCACCTCCTATGACACTGGCAGACCAGACATTTTTCCGACGCCACACGGTCAGGAATGCGGAAATGGAAGACCAGATCTTAAACACGCCCAGTCACAAGGTGAACCGTATAGTAAAAAAAAAAAAAAAAATATATGCTTACCTGATAAATTTCTCTCTTGCGATGTATCGAGTCCACGTATTCATCCAATACTTGTGGGATATTCTCCTTCCCAACAGGAAGTGGCAAAGAGAGCACCCACAGCAGAGCTGTCTATATAGCTCCTCCCCTAACTCCACCCCCCAGTCATTCGACCGAAGTCTAGGAAGAAAAAGGAGAAACTATAGGGTGCAGAGGTGACTGAAGTTTTATAATAAAAAATACTACCTGTCTTAAATAGACAGGGCAGGCCGTGGACTTGATACTTCGCAAGAGAAAGAAATTTATCAGGTAAACAAATTTTGTTTTCTCTTGCAATACCAAAGCTTTAGGACACGGATGAAGGGAGGGACAAGACAGGTACCTAAAAACGGAAGGCACCACTGCTTGTAGAACCTCTCCCAAAAATAGCCTCCGAAGAAGCAAAAGTATCAAATTTGTAAAATTTGGAAAAAGTATGAAGCGAAGACCAAGTCGCCGCCTTACAAATCTGTTCAACAGAAGCCTCATTTTTAAAAGCCCATGTGGAAGCCACCGCTCTAGTAGAGTGAGCAGTAATCCTTTCAGGAGGCTGCTGGCCAGCAGTCTCATAAGCCAAACGGATGATGCTTTTCAGCCAAAAAGAAAGAGGTTGCCGTAGCCTTTTGACCTCTCCGCTTTCCAGAATAGACAACAAACAATGAAGATGTTTGACGGAAATCTTTAGTTGCTTGTAAGTAGAACTTTAAAGCATGAACCACATCTAGGTTGTGCAACAGACGTTCCTTCTTGGAAGAAGGATTAGGACACAGAGAAGGAACAACAATTTCCTGATTGATATTCCTATTAGAAACAACCTTAGGAAGAAATCCAGGTTTGGTACGCAAAACCACCTTATCCGCATGGAAAACAAGATAAGGTAAGTCACACTATAAAGCAGATAACTCAGAAACTCTTCGAGCCGAAGAGATAGCTACTAAAAACAGAACTTTCCAAGATAAGAGCTTAAAGGGACACTATACCCAAACATTTTCTTTCATGATTAAGGTAGAGAATACAATTTTAAACAACATTCCAATTTACTTCTATTACCTAATTTGCTTCATTCTTTAGATATACTTTAATGAAGAAATAGCAATGCACACGGTGAACCAATCACAGGAGGCATCTATGTGCAGCTACTAAGCATATCTAGATATGCTTTTCAGCAAAGAATATCAAGAGAATGAAGCAAAATAGATAATAGAAGTAAATTAGAAAGTTGTTTAAAATTGTATGCTCTTTCTAAATCATGAAAGATAAAATTTGGGTTTCATGTCCCTTTAATATCTATGGAATGCATAGGTTCAAACGGAACCCCTTGAAGAACTTTAAGAACAAAATTTATACTCCATGGCGGAGCAACAGGTTTAAACACAGGCTTGATTCTAACTAAAGCCTGACAAAACGCCTGAACGTCTGGAACATCCGCCAGACGCTTGTGTAAAAGGATAGACAAAGCAGATATTTGTCCCTTTAAGGAACTAGCTGATAATCCCTTCTCCAATCCTTCTTGGAGAAAAGATAATAGCCTAGGAATCCTGATCTTACTCCGTGAGTAACCCTTGGAATCACACCAGTAAAGATATTTACGCCATATCTTATGATAGATTTTTCTGGTGACAGGCTTTTGAGCCTGAATCAAGGTATCAATGACCGATTCAGAGAAACCACGCTTTGCTAAAATCAAGCATTCAATCTCCAAGCAGTCAGACGCAGAGAAAGTAGGTTTGGATGCTTGAATAGACCTTGAATCAGAAGGTCCTGCCTCAGCGGCAGAGACCATGGTGGGACGGATGACATGTCCACCAGGTCTGCATACCAAGTCCTGCGTGGCCACGCAGGTGTTATCAAAATCACCGAAGCTCTCTCCTGCTTGATTCTGGCAATCAGACGAGGAAGGAGAGGGAATGGTGGAAACACATAGGCCAGGTTGAAGGACCAGGGCACTGCTAGAGCATCTATCAGCACTGCCTGGGGATCCCTTGACCTGGATAGACACCTCCGGATGGAGCTCCCACTCCCCCGGATGAAAAGTCCTACGACTTAGGAAATCCGCCTCCCAGTTCTCTACCCCTGGGATATGGATTGCTGAAAGATGGCAAGAGTGAGTCTCTGCCCATCGGATTATTTTGGAAACCTCTATCATCGCTAGACAACTCCTTGTTCCCCCTTGATGATTGATATAAGCTACAGTCGTGATGTTGTCCGACTGAAATCTGATGAATTTGGCTGCAGCCAGTTGAGGCCACGCCTGAAGCGCATTGAATATCGCTCTCAGTTCCAGAATGTTTATCGGGAGGAGAGTCTCCTCCTGAGACCATAACCCCTGAGCTTTCAGGGAGTTCCAGACTGCACCCCAGCCCAGCAGGCTGGCATCTGTCGTAACTATGACCCACTCTGGTCTGCGGAAACACATTCCCCGTGACAGGTGAACCTGTGAATACCACCAGAGAAGAGAATCTCTGGTCTCCTGATCCAGATCTATCTGAGGAGATGAATCTGCATAATCCCCATTCCACTGTTCGAGCATGCATAGTTGCAGTGGTCTGAGGTGTAAGCGAGCAAAGAGAACTATGTCCATTGCCGCTACCATTAGCCCGATTACCTCCATACACTAAGCCACTGACGGCCGAGGAATGGAATGAAGAGCTCGGTAAGTGGTTAAGAGTTTTAATTTCCTGACCTCAGTCAGAAATATTTTCATTTCTACCGCGTCTATCAGAGTTCCTAGGAAGGAAACTCTTGTGAGAGGGAAGAGAGAACTCTTTTATGTTCACCTTCCACCCATGAGATCTCAGAAAAGCCAACACGATGTTCGTGTGAGACTTGGCTAGTTGGAAAGTTGACGCTTGAATTAAGATGTCGTCTAGATAAGGCGCGACTGCTATGCCCTGCGGTCTTAGAACCGCTAGAAGGGACCTTAGCACTTTTTTGAAAATTCTGGGAGCCGTGGCCAACCCGAAGGGAAGGGCCACAAACTGGTAATGTCTGTCCAGAAAGGCGAACCTGAGAAATCGGTGATGATCTCTGTGGATAGGGATGTGCAGAAACGCATCCTTTAAGTCCACGGTGGTCATATGTTGACCCTCCTGGATCAGTGGCAGAATAGTCCGAATAGTCTCCATCTTGAAAGACGGGACTCTGAGGAATTTGTTTAGAATCTTGAGATCCAAGATTGGTCTGAAAGTTCCTTCTTTTTTGGGAACCACAAACAGTTTGGAGTAAAACCCTTGCCCCTGTTCCGCTCTTGGAACTGGGTGAATCACTCCCATGGTATGAAGGTCTTCTACACAGCTTAAGAACGCCTCTCTTTTTGTCTGGTTTGCAGACAATTGAGAAATGTGAAATCTCCCCCTTGGGGGGGAATCTTTGAAGTCCAGAAGATATCCCTGGGAAACAATTTCTAAAGCCCAGGAATCGTGAACATCTCTTGCCCAAGCCTGAGCGAAGAGAGAGAGTCTGCCCCCTACTAGATCCGGTCCCGGATCGGGGGCTAACCCTTCATGCTGTCTTGGAGGCAGCTGCAGGCTTCTTGACCTGTTTACCCTTGTTCCAAGTCTGGTTAGGTCTCCAGACTGACTTGGATTGAGCAAAACTCCCCTCTTGCTTTGCAGCAGGGGAAGCTGAAGTGGGACCACTCTTGAAGTTTCGAAAGGAACGAAAATTATTTTGTTTGGTCTTTATTTTATTTGTTTTATCCTGAGGGAGGGTATGGCCCTTCCCTCCAGTGATGTCTGAAATAATTTCCTTCAGTTCAGGCCCAAATAGGGTCTTTCCTTTGAAAGGGATGGTCAAAAGCTTTGATTTTGATGACACATCAGCTGACCAGGACTTAAGCCATAATGCTCTACGCGCTAAAATGGCAAAACCTGAATTCTTTGCCGCTAATTTAGCCAGTTGAAAATCTGTAATGAAAGAATTAGCCGCCAGCTTAAGAGCCTTAATTCTATCCAGAATATCATCTAATGGGGTCTCCCCCTGGAGAGCCTCTTCTAGAGCCTCGAACCAAAAAGCAGCTGCAGTAGTTACAGGAACAATGCATGCAATAGGTTGGAGAAGAAAACCTTGATGAACAAAAATTTTCTTTAGGAGACCCTCTAATTTTTTATCCATAGGATCTTTGAAAGCACAACTGTCTTCAATAGGTATAGTTGTACGCTTAGCTAGTGTAGAAATAGCTCCCTCCACCTTAGGGACCGTCTGCCACCTTGCCAAATCTCTGCTGTGGCGCCTACCTGCCCCTTAAGGGTTGAATTTGAGGGAATAAAGCTTCGTTTTGGCCCCAAAATTGAGTCAGGACCCTCCTGTGTTGCAGCTTGCTGTCCAGAATGAAAAACAACTGCGCATCTAAGGCGCAAAATTAGGCCCCACCCACCTCTTACTCGATGTCTGTTGGGCCTTAAAGTAACACCTCAAGTGTTTCAAACAGCCATGTGGGATGTAAACCTCAAAATAAGCCAAATGAACCCTCTAAATAAAAAGTCCCAAAAACGTTTTACCATATTTTTCAAAAAACGTTTGCTCTATTATATAAGTGTCAACCAGCAAAGTAACTTAGCCCTTATGCCAGCTTGAAATACTACCATAAGTCTTTGATTACAGCTTACCCTTCCCCTCATGGGGATAATGTCAGCCCTTTTCTTGAAATATCACAGTCTTTCTAGAAAAAAATGACTGAACATACCTCAGTGCAGCATAGCCTGCAAAGCGTTCCTCCACTGAAGTTTCCTGTACTCCTCTGTGGGAACAGCAGTGGATCTTAGTTACAAATGCTAAGATCATCATCCTCCAGGCAGAAATCTTCATCTTTTTTCTGCTTGAGAGTAAATAGTACACACCGGTACCATTTAAAATAAACTCTTGCTTGAAGAAAATAAAACTAATATTTTGTCACCACAATCACTTTACCCTTCCTTATTGCTTAGAGCCGGCAAAGAAAATGACGGGGGGTGGAGTTAGGGGAGGAGCTATATAGACAGCTCTGCTGTGGGTGCTCTCATTGCCACTTCCTGTTGGGAAGGAGAATATCCCACAAGTATTGGATGAATCCGTGGACTCGATACATCTTGCAAGAGAAAAGTGCGCCCAACTATAAGGCTGCGTCACTTCCAAAGGCCTTTATGTTCCATGCCAGGAGCCCAGTTAACACTACACATAAGCAGATTGAATCACATAACAAGCATGATTAACCCCCCCTCCCCCTGTTCAATAATCCCCCTCAGGAGATATTAACCCTCGATTCCAAGACACCAAAGAAGTCTCACCGAGACCCTATATTGTTTTATAAGTCCCGCAAGAAAGCACTTTACAGGAAACAAATGAATTACAGTACATTCTGATGAAGTAAAATGAAACGATCTTACCGGAATCTACGCTGTGGAACAGGAACACGACCCTTTAAGTGCGACGGATAGTAGCAGCGCCTCCATCATGGACTTGAGAGAAGAAAGCAGGCAGCGAAGTTCGACAACGCTGATTGCTTGTGGAGCAGTTAACATGAGTTGGGATGGTTTCTCAGAAAGACTCTCGCTGCATCTCCGGACTCTAACTTTCATCCAGGCCCTCACTGAGAGACTGAAAGGATTACTTAAAACTCCCGTCCCATGTCAAAGAGTAATACTCTCCATAAGAGACAAACAAACTTCTGACACTTCTCTGCCAACCTCCTGGGACGAAAGGCAAAGAATGACTGGGGGATGGCTGGGGTGTCTTTTCCTCCTCCTGGTGGCCAGGTTCTTATTTCCCAAAAGTAATGAATGCAGCTGTGGACTCTTTCCATTTATGAAGAAAAGTGTTTAACGTATGAAAAAGGGGTTAAGCTCATAACTAAAGGACACACAAATGCATATAAATTTGAGAGGACAATAGAAATTCATCACATTGAAGTTTAGGTTAGTGCACACTGGGTGTTCCTAAACTGGATTATTGTGACCTATGACCCACCTTTTGGCCCATTCTCCAGGACATCATCTGCAGCATCTACATCCAGTTCAGTCTCATTACTGTCAGCAGTGGGATGATTCTGACCATTGACCGCAGGAGCATCACCCGGCACAGCTACGTTTCCAGAGTTCATTTTGGAGGAAGAGTTAACTGGAGAGTTCATTCCAGTGATTAGCGTCTCTTGTTGCTTCTGTAAAGCAGCCTATAGTTAAACAAGACAGATGTGATGTATTATAAAAGCATCTTGTGTCGCAATAAAACTCTTACAATTTTATAAAATATATTTAGAGAACAAGTTAACAAAACAAAAAAAACTTGTTTTGTTAAATGGGATAAACACTAAAAATATTGCCGCTATTCAAAACGCGTAAATTGTCACATCGCCGACACTTCCTCTGATGAGTGTTTGTTGCTGGAAAATACAGGATTGTAAGTTTTCACACCTCTGATCGCCATATTGTCTGCAATTTCGATTTAAAAAAAATGAAATGTCTCCACACAAATATATGGAAAACTCCACTGTAAGCATAGGAGCAAATAATAATAGTACAGTGGCAAAAAGACAAGAAAAATCTTTTGTTTGATTGGTGCACAATAGATGTGCGAAGGCGTGAATCATAGGCAACTGATTACAGGTCACTAGGTGAGCTGATAGTAGAGGTGTATTAAACATCATGGCTGGTAATCTGTGTTCTGCATTTCTAGATACAACCCAGTAGGGATTTCCCATGGTTTGGCAAACTACTTGATCAACTCGCTTGATAGCCATCAAAATAACTGAGCCACTTCTAGTGTTTACATGATAATTCTAGATAAAGGGAATTGCAATTTGAATAATAAAATAAATAAAAAAGCAAATGTCACCCTGTCATGGAATGGTTAACACAGGCGGCTCTCTCAGCAACTGGTGCTGTACCTGCTGCTGTGCTAGCTGCACCTGATACAGCTGCTGCATATACTGCTGGTAGTGTTGCTCCTGTAGCTGGCGGATGAGGATCTGTTGCTGTTCAAAGTTCCCCGGGTACTGCTGAGCAGCATATTGCTGAAACTGCATCGCTGTCTGAGAGTTCAAAGCTGCCATAATCTGCTGCCTAGAGGGAGAGAAATTGAACACATTGGTACAAAACATTCCAGAATTGACATAAAAGGTTAACATATTGGGGGTTTAGCACCATGTCTGCTTCAGCCTCTCCCAACCAACACTGAGGTCGGTACCATGTGCACATGCCTAATGATGATCTTATTTACCAAGGAGCTGATTGGTTGGTAATCCCCATGCATGGAGTGTACCTACCAATCAACTAACAGCTAAATGCCAAGACTGACACTTGTTTTATAGCTGTATAGCTTTAACTTTCATGTGCCTTTAACACAATCCTTAACATTACAAAACACACTGCTTAAATTTTAAATGGAAGTTTCTTAGCTTGAACGGGTAGAAAAACAGGCTCAAAAATGTAAAGCTTCTTCCTGTAGGTGGAACAAGGAGAGCCAGTATGCTTATAAAACTTATGCTCGCTGAAAGGGCTCCTAGATAAATTATAAGAACAAATATTGGTACCATGTGCTTGTTAAGGATACCTGAGCTTACCCAGGCACTGATCAGTAGGTATGTTCTATGCATGGCATATATCTGTCAATCACCACCAAGAGTCTACATGTGGTGTCTACACATGAAAATAAAGAAGAATCTGGAGCTATAAAGCCTCAAGATACCAGTAGTTTTCATGACCCTAAGGTTTGTAAGATCAACTTAAAAAAGGGATCCATAGAATGACATTGCTGGAGAGATTTCTTTTTTTAGAGATCAAGCTCTCATACTTGCGTACAATTAGTAAAACATCTAACAGTAGTACTGAATAATTACTTTTGTTGCTCCATTCGAAACCGCTCATCCTCTGCCCGTCTCTTTTCCTCCTCTTCCCGTTTCAGTCTTTCCTCCTCTTCTCGCCTTCGCTTCTCCTCTTCTCTCTGCAAACGTTCCCTTTCCTCTTCCTCTCGCCTTCTGCGTTCTTCCTCTTCAATCCTATTAGCCAAAGAATAATAACACTTAAAATAAGATTGTAAGTTCAGAGGACAACTTGTAGCTTGTGTGAATAAAAAACTGATACACTGAAACATTGCCACTGATTGATATTTACTACCACAGTTTTTAGTTTAAACAAATATCAGAAATCAACATTAATCAACATAGTTAAGCAATGAACAATTCACGCATACTTTCTAAATTACTGCTATCAAGATATAGGGCTCTATTCAAAAAGAAACTGCTTATTTTAAAGCAAATTCATTTTAATCCACATTGTATTTAGCAGCCACCGATAAGTAAGTAACCCAGTTTCTGAACCAAAAAGGGGCTGGCTCCTAAGCTTTACTTTCATGCTTTTTAAATAAAGATAGCAAGAGAACGAAGAATAAAATTGATAATAGGAGTAAATTAGAAAGTTGCTTAAAAAACATGAAAAGAAAAAATGTGGGTTAAGTATCCCTTTAAGCAATTTTTTTTTAAATTTTCATCAAATGTTTTTTTTTTCTCCCTGTGTGCTTAGAGACAAAACAAAACCAATATTTTTAATTGGACCAAAAATAAAATGATGTATTATACATATCCAAATACTGCTGACTGGCTCCATTTCCTCTATTGCCAACGATGGTGCTCACCAGCAAGTAGGTAGCAAAAGATTTGCAGCTAGAATTCAAGTGTTTTTCTATTCTCTCTTGCTTTTTTTAATACCATTCCGGCCCAACGTGTGAAATTTTGTAGCTGCGTATATTTTTCCTGCAACATTTCACACATCAGCCAAATAGCCACATACAGCACAAGATCTAATAACTAAAGTATAATATTTACAAAGCCGATATTCACAATACTCTACAATAAGGCTGCACGATTGGTGGCGGATGCGGTTTTAAAACGCGATTAATTGTTGCAGTTTTAAAACCGCGAGTATGCAATTTAAAATTTTTTTTTTAAAAATCTTCAGATGGTCAAGAAAATGGAGAGGGAGGATGAGAGGCGGACCAGTGTGCAGTGGTGAGCGGACCGGAGCATGCCCGCGAAACAGCCATTTTGGAAGAGATTGAAGAGTGTGTGGGAGTCATCTGGGAGTGTTGTGGCGGTGGTCAAGCGGTGGTGTGGCGGTGGGACAGCTCAAATTTGTGAGCAATAAAGTGAATATTGTAAAAAAAAAAAACAGTGCCTTACTGATTTTTTTTTTTACTTCTGTGACGCTTAAAATATAATATATTCAACATAATGTTACCAAAATATATATAAATAATATCTGCTACGTACTGCTCTCTATCATATATTTAGTAGATAGATTAGAGAGGATGAATGATATATAGAGTTACTTACTAGATAGATAGATGATAAATGTAATATTATATTTATTTATTATTTATATTTATTTAATATATAATTTAATTGAGTCAAGTGTAGATTCCCAGAAGATAGATCATCAGTAGTAGTACACAGTGGTGCAGTGCACAACAAGTTTTTTTATTTTTATATTTTCCTCTAATTATAAGTGTTCATTTTTATGCTCCAAGAGTGTATTGGACATTGAGAAACATGTACAGTAAGATTCTGTAGTGTTACTGAAAAATGAAGGTGTTATAGTAATTTTTAATAAAATCGCAGATTATTTTATTTATTTTTTAAATCGCAATTCCCGCCCCCCCATATTGCCCAGCCCTACTCTACAATTAATCGACTGAAAGAACTTTGCTTCATGTAACTGTATAATACTAGATCAGTGTAACACATTGCATATAGTATCGTAAGCAAAGCCATAAATACATACATTTTAATGTGATATTATAGTAAAGAAAGTAGGCACTTCTCGTAACATTCGTGAACGGAATACTGCAGGACTGACATCTATTAACCTAGCTCATCTGTGTATTGATTGATGTGAGAAATCCAGGAAACAACAGTAATAAAAAATAAACCTTAGAAACCTGCATGACAAAGCATGATTTGTGAAAACAGCATTTAGCAATATAAGCCCATACTGTCCTTACTTTCACTAAGAGGCATTTGAACAAATGCAGAAGAGCTCTGTTACAACTAAAAGGTACATACTGTAAAAACACAAAATGCTTTAATAGGTAGATTTTTTACTTGCACTAATACTCACCCCACTATCAAACATATTAAACAGTAAAAGCTGTGTAAATTCAAACTGAAATATATTACTGCAAATACAATTGCACTGGTTGATAAGGACAACAGGCTGTTTTTATAGTGGAAAGGGACACGCCTCTATAAGCGCAACAAAACTTTAGTATACTGAGCAAAGAAACATAAATGAAATGCACTTCGAATTTCCTTTTGTAGATGAAGTAAAGAAAATTGTTGACTACAAAATCCTGAACAGGAAACAAATGATGATTGGAGGCTACATGTATTTGTTGCTCCAGATCTGCAGGGCTCCTAAACAGGACTTTAGCTTATTTCCAAGGATTTAAAACAGAGCATTTTCTAAACAAACAAAAAGATTTACAAATCTGTTAGCTCCTTATTTCCTATGAGGAGCTTAAATGTAAAACAGTAGCTAGTGCTACTGTTATAAACCAGTAGTAGAACAAAACATTTAATTTTGGTTTCTTTCCATCTTTAATATTTAATGGGGTGAGGGATGTCAAAAACAATAGTGAAGCTTATATACCAATTGGCTAACACAGGGATCAATCCAATGACAAGGATATTGCGTAAACACTATTAAACAGTGTAAAACTGTAAATTTAAAAGCCTTTCCCATCTTTAGAGTAAGTCGTTTAACTGCATAACTAAAGTAACTAGCGGTTTATATTTTGCGCATTCATTAGTTAAACTGTATTAAATCGGTAGCTTGTTGTTTCGCATTTTGAAACAAACACAAAGAATACAGCAAGATGAGCGAGGATTTTTTTGTATTGGCTCATGTCTAACTAGCATGTCTTTTATGCATCACTTCTTTCCCAGCAGATATAGGGATTTGCATACTTGGACTAAAATCTGCTTTATGAGGAAAAATGTAAAAACCCTATACATTACATACATGAATGGAAGTGAAGTATTAATATTAATGTATCACTTTCATGGCCATTTGCATTTTCCTGTTAATGCCATAATAAAATAAAGGTTAGCAGTATATTTTCCTAGTAAAGCAGCGGTATATAACTGTTGCCAACTCCCAGAGGATCCAGCAATTATAGCTCAATCATTAACTCTACCTTAGGATTTAATGTTTATGTCTGCACCACAAAGCTGGCACACCACCCAATTTTCACTTTAAATGTATTTTTTATAAAACCTGATACATCATTTTGGCACCAAAACAATTGTGGAGAAGTTATTATGTTTTATTTTCCTGAGAATTTGCAAATGGAACAATATGATCGACAGGATCGATTACTATTAAATTGTATAAAATCAGGGGTGCCCAATTTCTTATGTGGCGGTCTGGTCACTAATAGCAGGATTGGTCACAGGTCACATTACATTATACACATTGTTACGATGAAGGAAACACCTCAAAATAAAATTAAAATCGGTCAATTATTTTAGTTAAAGGGACAGTCTACTCCAGATTTTTTATTGTTTAAAAAGATAGGTAATCCCTTTATTACCCATTCCCCAGTTTTGCATAACCAACACACTTATAATAATATACTGTTTACCTCTGGGATTACCTTGTATCTAAGCCTTTCAAACTGCCACATTATGTCAGTTCTTTTGACAGACTTCCAATTTAGCGAATCAGTGCTGACTCATAAATAACTCCACTTGAGTGAGAACAATGTTATCAATATGACACACATGAATTAGCACTGGCTAGCTGTGAAAAAACTGTCAAAATGCACTGAGATAAGATGCCGGCTTCAAAGGCTTAGAAATTAGCATATGAGTCTATCTAGGTTTAGCTTTCAACAAAGAATACCAAAAGAACAAAGCAAATTTTATGATAAAAGTAAATTGTAAAGTTGTTTAAAACTGCATTCCCTATCTGAATCACGAATGTTTAATTTTAACTAAATTTATATACTACTCAAACTGATCAAAGTTGGTACAAATACACACTTTTGCACACTAAATCTAAGGCTGCAGTATGGGTAGTCATACTATAAATAATTGCCTGAAATTGGTTTAATCTCAAATAAGAACTGTTTCACCAATTCATTTAACCCCTTAGTGACCAGACCATTTTTAAATTCTTACTGTTACGGACCAGGGCTATTTTTACATTTCTGCTGTGTTTGTGTTTAGCTGTAATTTTATGCTTACCTGATAAATTATTTTCTTTCTTTGGCATGGAGAGTCCACAAATCCATTCAATTACTAGTGGGAATTAAATTCCTCGCTACCAGGGGGAAGCAAAGAACACCCCAGCATTGCTGTTAAAGGGACATATTACTCATATGCTAAATCACTTGAAACTGATGCAGCATACCTGTAAAAAGCTGACACGAAAATATCACCTGAGCATCTCTATGTAAAAAAGGAAGATATTTTACCTCACAATTTCCTCAGCTCAGCAGAGTAAGTCCTGTGTAAAAAGTTATACTTCAGCTGATGTCCAGCTGCAGGTAAAAAATAAATAAAAAAAAATGAATTAAATTAACAGTGCTGAGGTCATGTACTCTTTTACTGTGATCTCATGAGATTTCATAGTAAAATTCCTTAAACTGAATAGGGAAGTAACATGCGTGTTCACGAGGCTCGCTCCCTTGCATGTCCCGGGACAGACATACTGATTTGCTGTTTAAAGTCCTTTGCAATGGGGTGTGAATACTTAGGACATTTTGAGATAAAATATTTCTTTTTTACATAGAGATGTTCAGGTGATTTTCTAGTCAGTTTTTTACAGCTATGCTGTATCGCTTTTAAGCATTTCAACATTTGGGTATCATGGCCCTTTAAGTATCACTCCCACTTCCCATAACTCCCAGTCATTCAGCCGGAGGAATATAGAAAGAGAAGCTGACAAGGGTTAGAGGTGCCCGAGGTTTAAAATAGACAACCGCCGACTTAAAAATAAATTAAGGGCGGGTCGTGGGCTCTCCATGCCAAGGAAAGAAAATTTATCAGGTAAGCATACATTTTGTTTTCTTTCCAATGGCATGGAGAGTCCACAAATCCATTCATATACTAGTGGGAACCAATACAGAATGGAAGGGAGGGAGAAAGAAAGACAGGTGGAAATAAACAGAAGGCACCACTGCTTGAATAACACCTCCACCAAAGAAGCCTCAGCTGAGGCAAGAACGTAAGTTTAAAACTCAGAAAAACAAAATGTATGCTTACCTGATAAATTTCTTTCTTTCCGGATATGGAGAGTCCACGACATCATTCTAAATATTAGTGGGAATATTACTCCTGGCCAGCAGGAGGCGGCAAAGAGCACCACAGCAAAGCTGTTAAGTGTCACTCCCCTACCCATAATCCCGTCATTTGACCGAAGGGAAATGGAAAAAGGAACACCACAATAGTGTAGAGGTGCCTGAGGTTTAGTCAAAAATATCGGTCTTAATTAAGGGTGGGGTCGTGGACTCTCCATATCCGGAAAGAGGTGAAATTTATCAGGTAAGAATACATTTTGTTTTCTTTCCTAAGATATGGAGAGTCCACAACGTCATTCCAATTACTAGTGGGAACCAACACCCAAGCTAGAGGACACGGAATGAATAGGGAGGGAGAACAAGACAGGCAGACCTAAACAGAAGGCACCACCGCTTGAAGAACCTTTCTCCCAAAAGAGGTTTCAGCCGAGGCAAACGTGTCAAATTTGGAAAAAGTATGCAGAGAGGACCAAGTTGCAGCCTTGCAAATCTGTTCCACAGAAGCTTCATTTTTGAAAGCCCAAGAAGAGGAGACAACCCTAGTAGAATGAGCTGACATTCTTTTAGGAGGCTGCTGACCAGCAGTCTCATAAGCAAAATTAATCATACTTCTCAACCAGAGGGAAAGAGAAGTAGCAATAGCCTTCTGACCTTTACGCTTTCCTGAGAAACAAATAAACAGTGCAGAAGACCAGCGAAAATCCTTAGTTGTCAGTAGGTAGAATTTTAGAGCATGCACAACATCCAAGTTGTGCAACAGACGTTCCTTATGAGAAAAAAGGATTGGGACAGAGTAACAAGTAACAACAATTTCCTGATTAATATTTCTATCCGAAACCATTTTAGGAAGAAACCCCAATTTAGTACGAACAACCGCCTTATCATCATGAAAGATAACGTAAGGCGAATAACACTGCAAAGCAGAGTTCCGAAACTCTCAGAGCAGAAGAGATAGCAATAAGAAACAAAACCTTCCAAGATAACTTGATATCTATGGAATGCATTGGCTCAAACGGAGCCTGCTGAAAAACTTTAAGAACAAGGTTAAAGGGACAGTATACACTCATTTTCATATAACTACATGTAATAGACACTACTATAAAGAATAAGATGCACAGATACTGATATAAAAATCCAGTATAAAATGGTTTAAAAAAGTACTTAGAAGCTTTCAGTTTAGCTCTGTTGAAAAGGCAGTTGGAAAGCCCACTGCAAGTGGGAAATAAGACACTCCCCCCCCTCCCCCATCTTTTGCATATGAAAAGACCCTTTACACAAACAGGAGCAAGCTGGAGAAGGTAGCTGACGGTATTCAAATAAAACTTTGGGGCTTGGTTAGGAGTCTGAAAATCAGAGCAATGTTCTTTAAAAATAAGCAAAATTATACATTTTTAAAAAAAACAAACTTTATGGGCTTTACAAATAAATCATCTACAAAACATTTATGCAAAGAAAAAATGTGTATAATGGCCCTTTAAGGCTCCAAGGAGGAACAACAGGTTTAAACACAGGTCTGATTCTGACCAGGGCCTGACAAAAAGATTGAACATCTGGCACATCCGCCAGACGTTTGTGTAACAAAACAGATAATGCAGAAATCTGACCGACAATCCCTTCTCTAGACCTTCCTGGAGAAAAGACAAAATTTTCTCCAAGAGTAGCCCTTTGATTCACACCAATAAATGGTATTTACGCCATACCTTATGGTACATTTTTCAGGAAATCCGATTCCCAGTTGTCCACTCCTGGAATGTGAATGGCAGATAGACAACAATTGTGAACTTCCGCCCACTGAATAATACGTGCCACCTCCTTCATGGCTAAGGAACTCAGAGTTCCTCCTTGGTGGTTGATATAAGCCACTGAGGTGATATGGTCCGACTGGAACCTGATAAACCAGGCTAAGGGCAACTGAGGCCATGCCATCAGAGCATTGTAAATCTCTCTCAATTCCAAGATGTTTATGGGGAGAGTAGACTCCTCCTGAGTCCATAGTCCCTGTGCCTTTAACGAGTCCCAGACTGCACCCCAGCCTAGCAAGCTGGCGTCTGTGGTCACAATCACCCATGAAGGTCTCTGTAAGCATGTGCCCTGAGAAAGCCACCATGGGCGAGAGTCTCTTGTCGACTGGTCTAGATCTGAGACAGATCCGAATGGTCTCCGTTCTATTGTCTGAGCATGCATAACTGCAGAGCTCTGAAATGGAATCGAGCAAAGGGAATGATGTCCATGGAAGTGACCATCAGACCAATTACCTCCATACATTGAGCCACTGATGGCCGAACAGTAGACTGAAGAGAAAGGCAAGGAGAGAATTTTGGATTTTCTGACCTCTGTCAGAAAAATGTTCATAGATAGGAAATCTACTATGGTCCCTAAGAAAACAACCCTTGTAGCTGGAACAAGAAAACTCTTTTCCAGATTCGCTTTCCATCCGTGGGAACGTAGAAAAGACAACAAGATCTCTGTATGAGAATTAGCTCGTTGAAAAGATAGCGCGCCACTGCAATTCCCCGAGACCTGATCACTGTCAAGAGAGCCCCCAGAACCTTTGAGAAAATTCTGGGAGCTGTGGCAAGGCCAGACGGAAGAGCCACTAACTGAAAGTGTTTGTCTAGAAAGGCAAATGTCAGGAAGCTGTGATGATCCCTGTGGATGGGAACATGAAGCTATGCATCCTTCAGGTCTATGACCGTCATGAACAGACCCTCTTGGACTAAAGGAAGAATGGAATGAATGGTTTCCATTTAGAAGGACGGTACCCTGAGAAACTGGTTGAGACACTTTAGGTCTAAAATGGGTCAAAAAGTTCCCTCTTTTTTGGGAACCACAAACAGATTTGAATAGAATCCTAGACCCTGTTCCCTTACTGGAACTGGAACAATCACTCCCAAGGAGGAAAGGTCCTTAACGCAGTTCAAGAATGCCTCTATTTTTTCCTGGTCTGCAGATAATCTTGAGAGATGGAATCTGCCCCTGGGAAGATAAGTTTTGAATTCTATTTTGTAACCCTGAGATACTATGTCCACAGCCCAATGATCTGGGACATCTCGTATCCATGCTTGACAAAACAGGGAAAGTCTTCCCCCCACTTGATCCAATCCTGGACCAGGGGCCAACCCTTCATGCTGACTTAGACTCAGCTGAGGGTTTCTTTGATTGCTTCCCCTTGTTCCAAGACTGATTTTGCTTCCAAGAGGACTTGGGCTGCTCCTGCTTGGAAGAGGAAGACTTTTTGAAGTTACGAAAGGAACAAAAATTACTTTGATGACCTTTAGGTCTATTTTTTCTTATCTTGTGGTAGAAAAGAACCTTTTCTACCCGTAATATCAGAAATTATTTTTGCCAGACCAGGTCCAAACAAGGTTTTCCCCTTGTAAGGAAGCGCCAGAAGCTTGGACTTGAAAGTAACATCAGCTGACCAAGATTTTAGCCACAAAGCCCTGCAGGCTAAGACAGTGAAGCCAGACATCTTGGCTCCCAGTCTAATAATTTGCATGTTAGCATCAGAAATAAATGAATTGGCTAGTTTCAGAGCCTTAATCCTATCTTGGATCTCCTCTGTCGGAGTCTCTACTAAAATTGATTCAGACAAGGCATTGCACCAATAAGATGCAGCACTTGCTACTGTGGCAATACAGACTGCAGGTTGCTATTGTAGACCCTGATGAACATACATCTTTTTCAAATAAGACTCTGGCTTCTTGTCCATGGGATCCTTAAAGGAGCAGCTATCCTCTATAGGGATTGTAGTTCTCTTAGCCAGAGTAGAAATAGCCCCTTCTACTTTAGGTACCATGCGCCATGAATCTAATGGAGTTAGCAAAAGGAAACCTCTTTTTAAAAAATAGGAGACGGGGAGAAAGGTATCCCTGGCTTCTCCCATTCCTGTGAAATAATCTCCGTCACACGGTCTGGAACAGGAAACACTTCCACAGAGGAAGGAACATCATAGTATTTGTTAAGTTTACTAGATTTTTTAGGGTTGACGAGGACAGAAGAGTCAGAGTTGTTCAAAGTAGCCAATACCTCCTTTAACAGTACACAAAGGTGTTCAAGCTTAAATCTGAAGTTTACTTCTTCAGTATCAAATGAAGGAATAATTCATCTCCTCCTCAGACTTATGAGGGAGGGCAACCTGCCTAGCAGTAGGTGGAACAGAAACCTTATTATCTGAATATCTAAATTCCCTCTTGCGTTTTCCCAGTATAGGAAAAGTAGATAATACCGCAGAAGATACTTGTGCAGCAAAATCTGCAGGGAAATAAACTCCTCCAGGAGGCTGAGAGGAACCCCAGAGGCAGAACTTTTTTTCACTTTCTGCAATTTTTTTTAGTGAAAATTTTCTGCAGGTTATTTTTAAATAAAAATCAATTTTAAATTAGGCAGTTAAACTAAATCACCAGGTCAAATGCAATGTGTTTATTAACTGGAGAATAATTACATTTTTATATTTTTTTTTATAATATATTTCAGCAGTTAAAAATTGGATTGCAAATTAGCTGTACACAAAAATAAATTGTAAAAAGCCTCTTGAATAAATGTTTCCTTTTCTCTTGGTCTAACATAGAAATGTAATAATAAAAAAATGTGCATTGCTCATAAGAATGGCTTATATCCAGAAAAAAACAGCAGTCTGGGAAAGGCTAGGGGTTAGGATTAAAAACAATCTGAGAGCCAGTCAATCAATAGGCTGCTGCTTTGCACCTTTACTGCATATTTGACTGTTCACTTTAAACAGCACTTTGCTGTGGATGCGCCGTCTTAAGGAAAACTTACACAATACAGCCAGAGCAAAGCACTCTTTGAAGATAACAGCCTGATGTGGAGCAGTGCTGCAAAGCTAAAGCACTAACAGTTCCTGCATGTGTCATGCTCTTTCTGCAGACATAATGCATTTTCTGTGATGACATCTCAGATCACTGTATGTCCTGCCTTGAGGAGAGGAATTGCAGGGCACTGTATGCGATGCCATAGAGGCTTGGGACGTTTGAGGAGAAAGCTGTGGCATTGCCTGAACGGCATCATCCTGAGAGACATTGGGCTCAGTAACAAAAAAGTTATCTTTACATTTTAAAGTTTTCTTTAAACATGAGGAACAGAATTGCATAGGTAGAACAATTTTGGCCACAAGACACAATAATCCATAGGAACAGACTCTTGCTCCATGATTCTATCTATCAGAATTCCCACAAAAATGTCATGCGACTGGCTTTTATTAGAAACTGCGCAACAGAAAGAATTTTAATAATACATAACATATTACATAAGATTAAAAACATGGATCCATGCACGCATAAATGACAAACAATATACAAAAATTTTTAGATCAAAAATGGAATAGTAGGATCAAACAGATTGGTACCACGTTAAATAGATAAAATACTGTCTCTGATGCAGCTGTCTTATAATAAATGAATGTCCAAAAAAGTATTTGTGTGTTCAAAGGGATGAGTTTATAAATATCCAAAAAATGTGTAAAAACCAGTAAGTGTTTTCCAAAAAAGGTTTATCCAATAAAAAAACATAATTTATGTAAGAACTTACCTGATAAATTCATTTCTTTCATATAGGCAAGAGTCCATGAGTTAGTGACGTATGGGATATACATTCCTACCAGGAGGGGCAAAGTTTCCCAAACCTCAAAATGCCTATAAATACACCCCTCACCACACCCACAAATCAGTTTAACGAATAGCCAAGAAGTGGGGTGATAAGAAAAAAGTGTGAAAGCATAAAAAACAAGGAATTGGAATAATTGTGCTTTATACAAAAAAATCATAACCACCACAAAAAAGGGTGGGCCTCATGGACTCTTGCTAATATGAAAGAAATTAATTCATCAGGTAAGTTCTTACATAAATTATGTTTTCTTTCATGTAATTAGCAAGAGTCCATGAGCTAGTGACGTATGGGATAATGACTACCCAAGATGGGGATCTTCCACGCAAGAAGTCACTAGAGAGGGAGGGATAAAATAAAGACAGCCAATTCCGCTGAAAAATAATCCACACCCAAAATAAAGTTTAAATCTTATAATGAAGAAAACTGAAATTATAAGCAGGAGAATCAAACTGAAACAGCTGCCTGAAGTATTTTTCTACCAAAAACTGCTTCAGAAGAAGAATACACATCAAACAGAGTGTTGAGACTCTCACAACATTCCCTCTAATTAAGGAGATCTACATTTTTTTTTTTCCCTTTGTTGTTTTTGACCATACCTTCATTCCCGTACCCCCCTCGCTTTACCTACTTATCCGCTGTATTCTCTCTCTCTTGAACCCCCCCCTTTTTTTTTTCCCCCCCCTTTGTCTACGGTAGAGAAAGGAGGAAGAAAAAAAGGAAAGAAAATCATAACACTTTTTATCATGTCCTTGCACAAAATATTTTGAATGAGAGCTACTTGTTTTGGCTTCCTCTTTTATGTAAAGTCTCAGATAATGAATACATTTTTATTGTATATAAAGTATCACTCTATAAGAGGTATAGGTTTTCATGGTTGTTTAATTAACATAAAGTTTATTATGTCTTAATATAAGAAACAAAATGTAAAAGAGGTACATATTGTTTATAAATCAAACACTTTGTGTCGATATGAGATGTATTTAGCTCTTTCTTTGTAAGGTAACTGAGATAGGAATTATATTTGAGATGTTGGCTTCATTTCAGTTGGAAAAACGATGGACTACTTCTGAAAACATGTTAGAAACTTACAATATTTGCACTGTGTTTGCTAATCTTATTTTGTTGCAACACCTCAATAAAAAAACTTTGATTTAAAAAAAAAAAAAATGGTAGAATTTAGTAAAAGTATGCAAAGAAGACCAAGTTGCTGCTTTGCAAATCTGATCAATCGAAGCTTCATTCCTAAACGCCCAGGAAGTAGAAACTGACCTAGTAGAATGAGCTGTAATCCTTTGAGGCGGAGATTTACCCGACTCGACATAAGCATGATGAATTAAAGATTTCAACCAAGATGCCAAAGAAATGGCAGAGGCCTTCTGACCTTTCCTAGAACCGGAAAAGATAACAAATAGACTAGAATTCTTTCGGAAATTCTTAGTAGCTTCAACATAATTAAAAGCTCTAACTACATCCAAAGAATGCAATGATCTCTCCTTAGAATTCTTAGGATTAGGACATAATGAAGGAACCACAATTTCTCTACTAATGTTGTTAGAATTCACAACCTTAGGTAAAAATTTAAAATAAGTTCGCAACACCGCCTTATCCTGATGGAAAATCAGAAAAGGAGATTCACAAGAAAGAGCAGATAATTCAGAAACTCTTCTAGCAGAAGAGATGTCCAAAAGAAAACAAAACTTTCCAAGAAAGTAATTTAATGTCCAGTGAATGCATAGGTTCAAACGGAAGAGCTTGAAGAGCCCCCAGAACCAAATTCAAACTCCAAGGAGGAGAAATTGACTTAACAGGTTTTATACGAACCAAAGCTTGTACAAAACAATGAATATCAGGAAGAATAGCAATCCTTCTGTGAAAAAGAACAGAAAGAGCAGAGATTTTGTCCTTTCAAGGAACTTGCAGACAAACCTTTATCCAAACAATCCTGAAGAAACTGAAAAATTCTCGGAATTCTAAAAGAATGCCAGGAAAAATGATGAGAAAGACACCAAGAAATGTAAGTCTTCCAGACTCGATAATATATCTTCCTAGATACAGATCTACAAGCCTGTAACATAGTATTAATCACAGAGTCAGAGAAACCTCTTTGACTAAGAATCAAGCGTTCAATCTCCATACCTTTAAATTTAAGGATTTGAGATCCTGATGGTAAAAAAGGACCTTGTGACAGGACTGGTCTTAACGGAAGAGTCCACGGTTGGCAAGAAGCCATGCGGACACGATCCGTATACCAAAACCTGTGAGACCATGCTGGAGCCACCAGCAGAAAAAAACGAGCATTCCTTCAGAATCTTGGAGATTACTCTTGGAAGAAGAACTAGAGGCAGAAAGATATAGGCAGGATGATACTTCCAAGGAAGTGACAATGCATCCACTGCTTCCGCCTGAGGATCCCTGGATCTGGACAGATACCTGGGAAGTTTCTTGTTTAGATGAGAAGCCATCAGATCTATTTCTGGAAGTCCCCACATTTAAACAATCTGAAGAAACACCTCTGGGTGAAGAGACCATTCGCCCGGATGTAACATTTGGCGACTGAGATAATCCGCTTTCCAATTGTCAATACCTGGGATATGAACCGCAGAGATTAGACAGGAGCTGGATTCCGCCCATACCAGTATTCGAGATACTTCTTTCATAGCCAGAGGACTGTGAGTCCCTCCTTGATGATTGACATATACCACAGTTGTGACATTGTCTGTCTGAAAACAAATGAACGATTCTCTCTTTAGAAGAGGCCATGACTGAAGAGCTTCTGAAAATTGCACGGAGTTCCAAAATATTGATTGGTAATCTCACCTCCTGAGATTTCCCAAACCCCTTGTGCTGTCAGAAACCCCCATACAGCTCCCCAACCTGTCAGACTTGCACCTGTTGAGATCACAGTCCAGGTTGGAAGAAAAAAAGAAGCCCCCCTGAACTAAACGATGGTGGTCTGTACCACGTCAGAAGGTGTCGAACAATCAGTTTTAAAGATATTAAATGAGATATCTTTGTATAATCCCGGCACCACTGGTTCAGCATACAGAGCTGAAGAGGTTGCATGTGAAAAAGAGCAAAGGGGAACACGTCCAATGCAGCAGTCATAAGAACCTAGAATTTCCATGCATAAGGCTACCGAAGGGAATGATTGAGACTGAAGGTTTCAATAAGCTGAAACCAATTTCAGACGTCTCCTGACCAATAGAGACAGAGTCATGGACACTGAATCTATCCGGAAATCTATAAAAGGTTACTCTTGTCTGAGGAATCAACAAACTGATTGGTTAATTGATCCTCCAACCATGTTCTTGAAGAAACAACACTCATAAAAAGCTGGAAAGGATCTTTCCATTGAAAATGAGCAAAAGGAATTAAATCCAATGCTGTGGCCATAAGACCTAAAACTTCTATGCATATATAGCAACTGAAGGAAATAATAGAGACTAAAAGGTACCGACAGACGGAACCCAATACAAATTGTCCCTTGTCTGATAGAGACAAAGATAGTGACATAAACCATCTGGAAACCTAAAAAAAAAGGTGACCCTTGCGTGAGGAATTAAGAGCTTTTGAAAAAAGATCCTCTAACTATGTCCTGAAGAGCAAGTGAAACATATGAGAATCCGCATCCTCAGGAAATAATCTGAATGAAAACAGAAAAATGAAGAATACGCATTTATTGTATCTAAAGAAAACAAATAATGCTATCAATGACCACAAAAAGGCAAAATAGTTTGAATAAAACTCCAAAACCCAGTTCCTAGAAAAGGAACTGGAAAAAAACCCCAGAAGATTCCAGGTCTGAGCAGCGCTTGAACCCCATGGGTACCCAGCCATGCCTCAACAGTATCCAAAATATATAGGACAGAAACACACTGAAAGAAAGCGTTAGCCTTACTGGAATAAAATCAAAGAAATTTGGACAAAATAGAACCAAATAAATTTCAAAGAAGTCTTAACCTGCCCCTTACCAGCCAAGCTGGAATACGGCACGTGCATAGCAACATTAGGGAGCTAATTTCGAACCCCAATTAAAAACATGTTACTTGGGAAAGAACTCAGGATTCGTTCCTTAATAAGAACAACCAAACTAGTATAAGCTTAAAGTTTTAGTCTTAGAACTCAATCTTGAAGCCCATAGTAACAGTTAAGAATTGAATCCAATTATAATTGATTATCTTAGAACAAAAGAAATATGGATTTTCTTTTTTTTTTTTTTTTTTTAAATCACAGAATTCTTCTAGCTAAAATAGCTAAAGACATAGATTAACCCTCATTTGCGAATATATTCAATAAAATGAAGACACAAATGAAATCATTAGCATGATAGTCCAGTTTAACCCTTTCGTGACAGGGTTAAAGTGCCTACATCGGAACAACTGTTCCGATGTAGACAAATTGAAACTACGCGATCGTGCATACGATCGCGAGATTTCAATTATTGGATCGCATCTGGGGGGCGTCCCTACAATCCTAGGAACGCCCTCCAGACCGCGATTAAATCCCTGAAGCACAGAAGGCTTCAGGACAGCCGTTAGTTATGACGTTCCATTCCGTCATAACGGCTTTAAAGCCCAGTCTAATTATGACGGAATGGAACGGCATAACGGCTTTAAAAGGTTAAAGGACCAGTCAAAACAGAAGACTTGCAAAATGCAAAACAACAAGACAAATGCAACGGCACCTAGTCTAGTAAATGTTGTCCCTTAACAATGCTAAAATAAATCATGATCTGATACTTGATCTTAAAGTAAACAGAAAAAATGAAGCAATTGCAATATCACAGGACCAAGAAAAGTACCTGAAACTAAAAAATTTTCCAAAAATAAGATACAACTATATAAAGGAAAATAAATACTATTTTGCTATAAAAACAATAGCATAATTAGTAGGAGTAGAGATAGCTCCAATAAATTGGAGAACCCTCCAAATTGAATTTAACTGCTGACAAAGAATATAGTTTAAAAATAAAAGAAAATTCTCAGCCTATTCCATTCCCTAGTATGGGGAATTGGAAAGAAAACCTCTGAAATCACAGAAGAAATAAAAAGGCAGAAATAGTGTCAGCTAGTCTTAAAGAACTAGTTACCTTAATATCCAAAATAATCAACACCTCTTCAACAAAGAACAAATGTACTTTAATAATAAAAAAATTATATAAAAAAGTAGATTTGTTAGTGTCAATATCTGATGAAGAGAATTTCTGAAAGAGAAAAAAACATCATCAGAGAAGGATAAATCAGTATGTTGTTGGTCATTTGAAACTTCAATAATTAAAAAAGAAGTGAAAAAGACCTAAAAATCGTATTAGAAGGCACGAAGTCAGACATAGCCTTAAGCAGAAAAAATATTTCTTATAAATCTTCTAAACATTTCTTGCACTTAAGAATGGAAATGTATAAAGCATAAATACTAATGGAATCTGCATGTAAAAGTATATCATAATAACTTATTACAAACCATAGCTAGAGATAAACATTTATAACATTTAAAATTAATGAACTTAGCTTTGGTAGAACTGAAACTCAGTTAAGCATTTTTCCAGAAGTGGCTTCTGACTCAGGGACAAACGGAGACATCTTGCAATATGTAATAGAAAAAACAACATATAAAACAAAATTGATCAAATTCCTTAAATGACAGTTTCAGGAATGGGAAAAAATGCCAGTGAACAAGCTTCTAGCAACCAGAAGCAATAAATAATGAGACTTAAAAAATGTGGAGACAATAGTGACGCCCATATTTTTTAGCGCCAAAAAAAAGACTCCCACATTATTTGGCCCCTAAATGCTTTTGGCGCCAAAAATGACGCCACATCCGGAACGCCGACACTTTTGGCGCAAAAAAAACGTCAAAAAAAAAAAAGACGACGCAACTTCCGGCGACACGTATGACGCCGGAAACAGAAAAAAAATTTTGCGCCAAAAAAGTCCGCGCCAAGAATGACGCAATAAAATGAAGCATTTTCAGCCCCCGCAAGCCTAATAGCCCACAGGGAAAAAGTCAAATTTTAAGGTAAGAAAAAAATTGATTAATTGATATGCATTATCCCAAATATGAAACTGACTGTCTGAAATAAGGAATGTTGAACATCCTGAGTCAAGGCAAATAAATGTTTGAACACATATATTTAGAACTTTTATATAAAAGTGCCCAACCATAGCTTAGTGTGTCACAGAAAAGACTTACTTACCCCAGGACACTCATCTACAAGTAGTAGAAAGCCAAACCAGTACTGAAACGAGAATCAGTAGAGGTAATGGTATATATAAGAGTATATCGTCGATCTGAAAAGGGAGGCAAGAGATGAATCTCTACGACCGATAACAGAGAACCTATGAAATAGACCCCGTAGAAGGAGTTCATTGAATTCAAATAGGCAATACTCTCCTTACATCCCTCTGACATTCACTGCACGCTGAAAGGAAAACCGGGCTCCAACTGCGGATATGCTGCGGAGCGCATATCAACGTAGAATCTAGCACAAACTTACTTCACCACCTCCATAGGAGGCAAAGTTTGTAAAACTGATTTGTGGGTGTGGTGAGGGGTGTATTTATAGGCATTTTGAGGTTTGGGAAACTTTGCCCCTCCTGGTAGGAATGTATATCCCATACGTCACTAGCTCATGGACTCTTGCTAATTACATGAAAGAAATGTATGTCCAATAAAAAATTATTTGAAAAAAAGAGTCTTGAAAAAGGCCTGTTATCAGGCCGAAACGCGTCAACATATAAATGGTGAGAATATTTCTGATACTCTAAATAAGTATTTTTCAAATTGTCTACAGTATTGTTTTTATTTTTTTCACAGGTTTTTTAACTCTATTATAATGGGACTTTAACCAAGCTACCACTCAGGAATTACCTTCAATTTTTGAATATCTCATTATAACTGATATTGATCATTGAATTCACTATTTGACTTTGAGTTTTGCCTTTTTGTATTCATATACATTTTTTCACATATCTGACACTACTAACGTTTTATTTTTTATCTATTTTTAAACTTTTTTACACTTGGATTTTTTTCTAATTTGGATTTTTCATCATTTGGAGCCAGCATCACAAGGATTTCCTAGCACATACTGAACACTTAATCACTTTGGACACATTTTTTCAAATAATTTTTTATTGGACACACATTTTTTATTGGATATACATTTGGATTGGATAAACCTTTTTTGGACAACACTTACTGGTTTTTACACATTTTTTGGATATTTATAAACTCATCCCTTTGAACACACAAATACTTTTTTGGACATTCATTTATTATAAGACAGCTGCATCAGAGACGGTATTTTATCTATTTAACGTGGTACCAATCTGTTTGATCCTACTATTCCATTTTTGATCTACATTTTTTGTATATTGTTTATTTTCATTTATGCGTGCATGGATCCATGTTTTTAATATTGTGTAATATGTTATGTATTATTAAAATATAATTGTTTAATGCTAATATTCACCTCTGCCTTTGGGCGCTCACTTCTATACCTCAACTGCATTTGCTATTTTTCTAAGGTTGGCTAGGCATCCTTGTTGAAGAGAGCTGTAGGTGTTTATACTAGCGCCAGACCCACGCACTTCTTTTCAAACAGCCTATCTTACCGTTATTGCTTAGTTTGTATTAAAGAAAAAAAATAAGATAATGCCACATTAGTCCCAAGAACAACTTTAGTACCACACTTAAAGTTGATAAATAATTAACGAGCCACATATTGAAAGTTAACCCCTTCATGCCCAGAAAGGATAAACATTAAGTCTCATCACATACATAATGTGCCTGCATACTGCCTAAATAATATCCCTTACAAAAGGATTTATTATGTCCCAAATAAGGTAATGCAGAGAAAATCTTTTAAGCGCACGTCTCCATACCTAGAAGACAAAAGCACTTACCTGCAATTTCCTGCTATCCGGAAGTTAGCCAACTCACAAGGCGTGAAAGGACACATACTCCTTACAAATACCTGTAGAAAAAGAAAGAACAGAGTAGCCAACTCTGGCTTTCTATACCATGGGCAGCAAACATGTTAGAGAACCAAGCAAGAACTACCTCACAACTTTCTAAATGCTTTAAAGCCACCACTACTCTACTGAAGAGATTAATGTGGACTACAGCTAGACCCAAAATCTTGCTTGTAGCGAAAAGAAATACATTTTTTCTTCAGACACCAAACTTCACCTCCTCCATTGACAGAGGCAAAGAGAATGACTGGGGGTTATGGGTAGGGGAGTGACATTTAACAGCTTTGCTGTGGTGATCTTTGCCTCCTCCTGATGGGCGGGAGTGATATTCCCACTAGTAATTGGAATGACATTGTGGACTCCCCACATCTTAGGGGAAAAAAAATAAGCAACGAAGACCAAGTTTCACAGAAACCTTACCGTTAAATATCCTGGCAGAAGAAAACAGCCCAAGAGAAAAATTCATTATTCCCTGAGGAGGCTGTCGTCCAGCTAACTCAGAAGCCAACCAAATAACCCTTCTCAATCAAAAGGAATGAATGAAGAGGCTTACTGGCCCTTACGTTTACCAGAGAAAACAAAAAAGGGCAGAACATTGAAAATTCCTAGACACTTGCCAATAGAACATCAGAGCACGTACAACATCCATGATATGAAACAGACGTTCCTTTGTTCTGTCCTATTCCTTTTTATGATAAGGAACAACACCTTCTGAAAGATATTGCGGGTTGACACCACCTTAGGAAGTAATCCCAAGTTGGTACGAAGGTCTGTTCTATCCTCCAGAAAAATACAACACAAAGGATCTGGGACACTACGAGTAGAAGAAAAGCGAGCAGAAACAAAATCTTCCAAGATGGAAACTAGAGTAAACTGAGTGCAGAAGTCCAAACGGAGCCTTCTGCAGAACTCCAAGAAGTAGCAACCTACTAAAACACAGGCCTGAATTGGACTAAGGCCTGAACAAGAGATAGAATATCTGGAGTCAGCCAGATGCTTAAG
This sequence comes from Bombina bombina, assembly GCF_027579735.1. Classification (NCBI taxonomy): domain Eukaryota; kingdom Metazoa; phylum Chordata; class Amphibia; order Anura; family Bombinatoridae; genus Bombina; species Bombina bombina. Next base: position 1,159,928,203 of record NC_069502.1, read on the forward strand.
CTAATCGAAATAGAGATCTGGCTTTTTTGAGACCAGACTGATAAATCCTTCTCCAGGGACTCCTGAAAAACAGACAGAATGCAAGGAATCCTCACCTGTTCCAAAATCAATCCCTAGATTCATACCAGAAAAAGTATGTATCTTGCGATGTACCGGCTTACGATCCTGATCATAGGATCAATCAACTTAACAGAAAAACTTTGTCTAGACAAGACTAGGTGTCCATTCTCCAGGCACTCAGCTTGTAGAATCTAGATTGGATGTAGAAAAGGGCCTTTAAATAGAAAGTCCTACCTCAGAGACAAAGTCCACTGGGAAAAGGATGACATCTTCACCAGAACCGTATTCTGCGATGCCAAGCCGGGGAGAGTAGAAGCAACAAAACCTGTTCCTGTACGAAACAGGCTTTCGCCGAGGAAAGAGGGTAAAAAGAGAAAAACAGGCGGACAAGACCGAAGTCCCACAGAACCGCCAGAGGGGGCGACCAGAGCTGCAAGGAAATGCCTAGATTAAATCCTTATCTAGGGAGCTTGGTGTTTAGAAGAAACGCCATCCTATTCCACTCTGGAACTCCCAACCTGAGAAAAATTCTGAGATACCTTGGGGAAAAAAAAAAACACTTGCGAGACCCCTCCGAATGCAAGATGCTAGATCTCGCTCTCTCATTGCTAGGGAACTCCATGTTCCTCCCTGAATGATGAAATAGGACACCAAAGTGATAACATCTATTGAATCTGAAAGACCAAGCAAACTCCTTGCAGCTAATCAGAGCTTTGAAGATCGCTCTCAAGTCCACGAATAAAAGACGGACTCAGTCTAAACTAGATCCTAGAGAACCCCAATCTGATCTGTCTGTTAAAGAGACAAACTTTCACAAAGGTTTCCAGAAAACTGGAACCTAGTATAGATGGTCCAGAACAAATCTACAGGACAATAAAAATCTCTCGTCGGGTTGTCCAGGACAATCCTCTAAGAAAGGTCTGGAAGACATGATGAGAATAATCCAGGTCCAAACCTGAAGTACCACCATTACTATAACAACAATAGTTGTTGTTCGGACCAAATCAGCCATTTCTGAAAAGATACCTAACTCAGGGCTGACGGATAAACCGCGGAGGACTACCTCTGGACTACCAGGTAAACCCTAAGAAGAACATAAAAATCTAAATATAGATAGACAAGGAGCGTAGGAATAAAACTACGCAATTCAAACACCTCTTTTTGAGAGAGGTTCACCACTCCTGAAGAAACTGTCATACCAGGCCAATGCGTGGAGTAGACAGAGCGAGCTCTACTGCTATCTCTTAGTTCCAAAGATCCATTTAATATAAGGCTCCAGATAGGGGACATATCAGATATTAAACTGATAAGAACAGATACTACCCTTGATCTTAGTAAAAAAAATCCAAGAAGCGAAAACATGGGACAAACTGCTCAAGGGGGAAAAAAACTCTGTCCCGCCTACCTTCTCCGTTAACAACCCTCCTCTCCAACCCGAACATAGCAGCACTGCAGACAATACCCGATGCAACTATGGCAACTATTCACTCACATATTGCAGTTTACGCTCTACTAAATAACGGGAAATTACTACCAGAATCAGAGATCAAAGATAAACTTTCACCCAAAACACAAAAGTGGTACACATTTTCAAATGTCTCATTTTATACAAAGTAACACAAACAAACAAGAATTGATTAGCCCACTACTACCCTTTGAAACAATCTGCCACTTCCCAGAACCTTCTAAAAGAGGTTTGTCTTTGTCTTATAGAATATTGATAGAACTCCACTCAAAACTCCTACCAAAATATACCAAAACTTGGGAAAAGGAGCTCAAAATAAAAATACCTTCTAAAGATTGGCAAATCATATTTAAATCACCCTCTTCCATGAGCATTACAGAAACTAACATGAAACTACTAACCAGATGGTATTTATACCCAGGGAGGTTAAGCAAAATGTTCCCAAACACCAGTAAAACGTGCTGGAGGGGATGTGGGCAAGAGGGTTCACCAACACGTTTGGTGGAGTTGCCCATACATTGTCAAATACTGGGAAGATGTGGTAAAAGAAATATCACTGGTAGTAGCACAGAACCTAGACCCAGACCCAATGATAATTATATTTAATAAGCCACCAAAGTTTAAATGCCACTATAGATTAGCAATACTTTACATAATGATCAGTGGAGCCAAAAAGCTGATCCCTAGACTATGGAAAACACCATAAATCCCAACGATTTCAGAATGGAGACAAAATGTCTCTAGATTGATATCACTAGACAAATATCACTAACAGCAAACAAAACGCTTAGATTTTTACCACCACATGGTATTCTATTGGGAAGAATATATAGCTACACTAGAACTAGTTTAATATCACTACACTAACCAACCGATAACTCAACTCGAATACTAAACAATACCCACAAACTGCACCACAAGAGGGGTAAATGATACTCAAGCTTAGCAGATGTACTGATCACACACTCACCAGCCATGGAGAGATACATATGGGACAAAGGAAAAATCAAGCAGAAGAATGCCCCCATAGGATTTCCCCTGAATATACATTATGTCTGTAATTAACATGAGTGGCAATCTATTCATAGCCTTGTTCAATTATGATTATTTCTGTTTATTTTTATTTCCGATTTATGTTTAGTTGGATTTCATTGTATTGCACCATTTTATTTTCAATAAAGCTTTATGGAAAAAAAAAAGAAAAAAAAAGTCCTAGAAGCGAACCAGCTATCAGCAAGATATAGATTATCAGAAGAGAAAGAAAACTACAGATTAAACTATAAATTATCCCCATAGGAGAACAACAATACATTGCATTTAAATACATCTTCCCCTATCAGAATAGGGAAGCAAACTAGTAACTCTCAGTTGCTAAACTACCTTATTAACCACTATGCCATTCAAGATTCAAGTAGCACTAAAGAAGAAAGAACAGCTCCCCCAAGAGGAAAGAAAATCAATCAGATATACACCCTTCTACAGAAAAAAATGATAAACATCCGACATCCATGTTTAACCATAAAGGTAAAACATGTGTCCATAGTACACTTCTACTGTAAAAATCAGATGTTAACAATCCCTAAGGTACAGAGACGAATAAGAAATAAGCATGTAGAGCTTATACCTATATCCAGAAAAACAGAATTTATGTTTACCTGATAAATTTCTTTCTCCAACGGTGTGTCCGGTCCACGGCGTCATCCTTACTTGTGGGATATTCTCTTCCCCAACAGGAAATGGCAAAGAGCCCAGCAAAGCTGGTCACATGATCCCTCCTAGGCTCCGCCTACCCCAGTCATTCGACCGACGTTAAGGAGGAATATTAGCATAGGAGAAACCATATGGTACCGTGGTGACTGTAGTTAAAGAAAATAAATTATCAGACCTGATTAAAAAAACCAGGGCGGGCCGTGGACCGGACACACCGTTGGAGAAAGAAATTTATCAGGTAAACATAAATTCTGTTTTCTCCAACATAGGTGTGTCCGGTCCACGGCGTCATCCTTACTTGTGGGAACCAATACCAAAGCTTTAGGACACGGATGAAGGGAGGGAGCAAATCAGGTCACCTAAATGGAAGGCACCACGGCTTGCAAAACCTTTCTCCCAAAAATAGCCTCAGAAGAAGCAAAAGTATCAAACTTGTAAAATTTGGTAAAAGTGTGCAGTGAAGACCAAGTCGCTGCCCTACATATCTGATCAACAGAAGCCTCGTTCTTGAAGGCCCATGTGGAAGCCACAGCCCTAGTGGAATGAGCTGTGATTCTTTCGGGAGGCTGCCGTCCGGCAGTCTCGTAAGCCAATCTGATGATGCTTTTAATCCAAAAAGAGAGAGAGGTAGAAGTTGCTTTTTGACCTCTCCTTTTACCTGAATAAACAACAAACAAGGAAGATGTTTGTCTAAAATCCTTTGTAGCATCTAAATAGAATTTTAGAGCGCGAACAACATCCAAATTGTGCAACAAACGTTCCTTCTTTGAAACTGGTTTCGGACACAGAGAAGGCACGATAATCTCCTGGTTAATGTTTTTGTTAGAAACAACTTTCGGAAGAAAACCAGGTTTAGTACGTAAAACCACCTTATCTGCATGGAACACCAGATAAGGAGGGGAACACTGCAGAGCAGATAATTCTGAAACTCTTCTAGCAGAAGAAATTGCAACTAAAAACAAAACTTTCCAAGATAATAACTTAATATCAACGGAATGTAAGGGTTCAAACGGAACCCCCTGAAGAACTGAAAGAACTAAATTGAGACTCCAAGGAGGAGTCAAAGGTTTGTAAACAGGCTTAATTCTAACCAAAGCCTGAACAAAGGCTTGAACATCTGGCACAGCTGCCAGCTTTTTGTGAAGTAACACCGACAAGGCAGAAATCTGTCCCTTCAGGGAACTTGCCGATAATCCTTTTTCCAATCCTTCTTGAAGGAAGGATAGAATCCTAGGAATCTTAACCTTGTCCCAAGGGAATCCTTTAGATTCACACCAACAGATATATTTTTTCCAAATTTTGTGGTAAATCTTTCTAGTTACAGGCTTTCTGGCCTGAACAAGAGTATCGATAACAGAATCTGAGAAACCTCGCTTCGATAAAATCAAGCGTTCAATCTCCAGGCAGTCAGCTGGAGTGAAACCAGATTCGGATGTTCGAACGGACCCTGAACAAGAAGGTCTCGTCTCAAAGGTAGCTTCCAAGGTGGAGCCGATGACATATTCACCAGATCTGCATACCAAGTCCTGCGTGGCCACGCAGGAGCTATCAAGATCACCGACGCCCTCTCCTGATTGATCCTGGCTACCAGCCTGGGAATGAGAGGAAACGGCGGAAACACATAAGCTAGTTTGAAGGTCCAAGGTGCTACTAGTGCATCCACTAGAGCCGCCTTGGGATCCCTGGATCTGGACCCGTAACAGGGAACTTTGAAGTTCTGACGAGAGGCCATTAGATCCATGTCTGGAATGCCCCACAGCTGAGTGACTAGGGCAAAGATTTCCGGATGGAGTTCCCACTCCCCCGGATGCAATGTCTGACGACTCAGAAAATCCGCTTCCCAATTTTCCACTCCCGGGATGTGGATAGCAGACAGGTGGCAGGAGTGAGACTCCGCCCATAGAATAATCTTGGTCACTTCCTCCATCGCTAGGGAACTCCTTGTTCCCCCCTGATGGTTGATGTACGCAACAGTCGTCATGTTGTCTGATTGAAATCGTATGAACTTGGTCCTTGCTAGCTGAGGCCAAGCCTTGAGAGCATTGAATATCGCTCTCAGTTCCAGAATATTTATCGGTAGAAGAGATTCTTCCCGAGACCAAAGACCCTGAGCTTTCAGGGATCCCCAGACCGCGCCCCAGCCCGTCAGACTGGCGTCGGTCGTGACAATGACCCACTCTGGTCTGCGGAATGTCATCCCTTGTGACAGGTTGTCCAGGGACAGCCACCAACGGAGTGAGTCTCTGGTCCTCTGATTTACTTGTATCTTTGGAGACAAGTCTGTATAGTCCCCATTCCACTGACTGAGCATGCACAGTTGTAATGGTCTTAGATGAATGCGCGCAAAAGGAACTATGTCCATTGCCGCTACCATCAACCCGATCACTTCCATGCACTGAGCTACGGAAGGAAGAGGAACGGAATGAAGAATCCGACAAGAGTCCAGAAGCTTTGTTATTCTGGCCTCTGTTAGAAAAATCCTCATTTCCGAGGAATCTATAATTGTTCCCAAGAAGGGAACCCTTGTTGACGGGGATAGAGAACTCTTTTCCACGTTCACTTTCCAGCCGTGAGATCTGAGAAAGGCCAGGACGATGTCCGTGTGAGCCTTTGCTCGAGGGAGGGACGACGCTTGAATCAGAATGTCGTCCAGGTAGGGTACTACTGCAATGCCCCTTGGTCTTAGCACCGCTAGAAGGGACCCTAGTACCTTTGTGAAAATCCTTGGAGCAGTGGCTAATCCGAAAGGAAGCGCCACGAACTGGTAATGTTTGTCCAGGAATGCAAACCTTAGGAACCAATGATGTTCCTTGTGGATAGGAATATGTAGATACGCATCCTTTAAATCCACCGTGGCCATGAATTGACCTTCCTGGATGGAAGGAAGGATAGTTCGAATGGTTTCCATCTTGAACGATGGGACCTTGAGAAATTTGTTTAAGATCTTGAGATCTAGGATTGGTCTGAACGTTCCCTCTTTTTTGGGCACTATGAACAGATTGGAGTAGAACCCCATCCCTTGTTCTCTTAATGGAACAGGATGAATCACTCCCATTTTTAACAGGTCTTCTACACAATGTAAGAACGCCTGTCTTTTTATGTGGTCTGAAGACAACTGAGACCTGTGGAACCTCCCCCTTGGGGGAAGTCCCTTGAATTCCAGAAGATAACCCTGGGAGACTATTTCTAGCGCCCAAGGATCCAGAACATCTCTTGCCCAAGCCTGAGCGAAGAGAGAGAGTCTGCCCCCCACCAGATCCGGTCCCGGATCGGGGGCCAATATTTCATGCTGTCTTGGTAGCAGTGGCAGGTTTCTTGGCCTGCTTTCCCTTGTTCCAGCCTTGCATTGGTCTCCAAGCTGGCTTGGCCTGAGAAGTATTACCCTCTTGCTTAGAGGACGTAGCACCTTGGGCTGGTCCGTTTTTACGAAAGGGACGAAAATTAGGTCTATTTTTTGCCTTGAAAGGCCGATCCTGAGGAAGGGCGTGGCCCTTACCCCCAGTGATATCAGAGATAATCTCTTTCAAGTCAGGACCAAACAGCGTTTTCCCCTTGAAAGGAATGTTTAGTAGCTTGTTCTTGGAAGACGCATCAGCCGACCAAGATTTCAACCAAAGCGCTCTGCGCGCCACAATAGCAAACCCAGAATTCTTAGCCGCTAACTTAGCCAATTGCAAAGAGGCGTCTAGAGTGAAAGAATTAGCCAATTTGAGAGCATTGATTCTGTCCATAATCTCCTCATAAGGAGGAGAGTCACTATCGAGCACCTTAATCAGTTCATCAAACCAGAAATATGCGGCTGTAGTGACAGGGACAATGCATGAAATGGGTTGTAGAAGGTAACCCTGCTGAACAAACATCTTTTTAAGCAAACCTTCTAATTTTTTATCCATAGGATCTTTGAAAGCACAACTATCCTCTATGGGAATAGTGGTGCGTTTGTTTAAAGTAGAAACCGCTCCCTCGACCTTGGGGACTGACTGCCATAAGTCCTTTCTGGGGTCGACCATAGGAAACAATTTTTTAAATATGGGGGGAGGGACGAAAGGAATACCGGGCCTTTCCCATTCTTTATTAACAATGTCCGCCACCCGCTTGGGTATAGGAAAAGCTTCTGGGAGCCCCGGCACCTCTAGGAACTTGTCCATTTTACATAGTTTCTCTGGGATGACCAAATTTTCACAATCATCCAGAGTGGATAATACCTCCTTAAGCAAAATGCGGAGATGTTCCAATTTAAATTTAAATGTAATCACATCAGATTCAGCCTGCTGAGAAATGTTCCCTAAATCAGTAATTTCTCCCTCAGACAAAACCTCCCTGGCCCCCTCAGATTGGGTTAGGGGCCCTTCAGAGATATTAATATCAGCGTCGTCATGCTCTTCAGTAACTAAAACAGAGCATCCACGCTTACGCTGACAAGGGTTCATTTTGGCTAAAATGTTTTTGACAGAATTATCCATTACAGCCGTTAATTGTTGCATAGTAAGGAGTATTGGCGCGCTAGATGTACTAGGGGCCTCCTGAGTGGGCAAGACTCGTGTAGACGAAGGAGGGAATGATGCAGTACCATGCTTACTCCCCTCACTTGAGGAATCATCTTGGGCATCATTGTCATTATCACATAAATCACATTTATTTAAATGAATAGGAATTCTGGCTTCCCCACATTCAGAACACAGTCTATCTGGTAGTTCAGACATGTTAAACAGGCATAAACTTGATAAGAAAGTACAAAAAACGTTTTGAAATAAAACCGTTACTGTCACTTTAAATTTTAAACTGAACACACTTTATTACTGCAATTGCGAAAAAACATGAAGGAATTGTTCAAAATTCACCAAACTTTCACCACAGTGTCTTAAAGCCTTGAAAATATTGCACACCAATTTTGGAAGCTTTAACCCTTAAAATAACGGAACCGGAGCCGTTTTAAGCTTTAACCCCTTTACAGTCCCTGGTATCTGCTTTGCTGAGACCCAACCAAACCCAAAGGGGAATACGATACCAAATGACGCCTTCAGAAGTCTTTTATAAGTATCAGAGCTCCTCTCACATGCGACTGCATGCCATGCCTCTCAAAAACAAGTGCGCAACACCGGCGCGAAAATGAGACTCTGCCTATGCTTTGGGAAAGCCCCTAAAGAATAAGGTGTCTAAAACAGTGCCTGCCGATATTATTATATCAAAATACCCAGAATAAATGATTCCTCAAGGCTAAATAAGTGTTAATATCAATCGATTTAGCCCAAAAAAAAGTCTACAGTCTAAATAAGCCCTTGTGAAGCCCTTATTTACAATCGTAATAAACATGGCTTACCGGATCCCATAGGGAAAATGACAGCTTCCAGCATTACATCGTCTTGTTAGAATGTGTCATACCTCAAGCAGCAAAGGACTGCAAACTGTTCCCCCAACTGAAGTTAATTGCTCTCAACAGTCCTGTGTGGAACAGCCATGGATTTTAGTTACGGTTGCTAAAATCATTTTCCTCATACAAACAGAATTCTTCATCTCTTTTCTGTTTCTGAGTAAATAGTACGTACCAGCACTATTTGAAAATAACAAACTCTTGATTGAATAATGAAAAACTACAGTTAAACACTAAAAAACTCTAAGCCATCTCCGTGGAGATGTTGCCTGTACAACGGCAAAGAGAATGACTGGGGTAGGCGGAGCCTAGGAGGGATCATGTGACCAGCTTTGCTGGGCTCTTTGCCATTTCCTGTTGGGGAAGAGAATATCCCACAAGTAAGGATGACGCCGTGGACCGGACACACCTATGTTGGAGAAATACCTCCACTGAAGACAGAGAGGGAAAAAGAGTAAATGTATACAGTAGAAGAAATTTTAAGATAATCAGACATGCTGAGAATCGGAAAAATAATCTATTTCTATAATAATGAGAGGGATGAAAAATGAAATGTTAAAATTATCTGAAAACACATCATTAAGATGTCCAGAGAAAGAATACAATAAGTAGACATGATGCTTAAATGAATATCTAGGGCAACCCGTACAAGAGAGGAATAAAACATGAGAATGCCAACATCCCTAGCCCACCAAAAAGCAATCTAATGCTAATTACAATACCATATATGCATCAGAAAAGAGATAGCCGAGATCCTGTATGACCCCAGGATTCTCCAATATGCTGCAGTCTAAATTGTAGCTTAAGTCTCCAAACCATCAGGGGAATGAACCCTAAAAACAGAATTTATGCTTACCTGATAAATTACTTTCTCCAACGGTGTGTCCGGTCCACGGCGTCATCCTTACTTGTGGGATATTCTCTTCCCCAACAGGAAATGGCAAAGAGCCCAGCAAAGCTGGTCATATGATCCCTCCTAGGCTCCGCCTACCCCAGTCATTCGACCGACGTACAGGAGGAAATATGCATAGGAGAAACCATACGATACCGTGGTGACTGTAGTTAGAGAAAATAATTCATCGGACCTGATTAAAAAAAACAGGGCGGGCCGTGGACCGGACACACCGTTGGAGAAAGTAATTTATCAGGTAAGCATAAATTCTGTTTTCTCCAACATAGGTGTGTCCGGTCCACGGCGTCATCCTTACTTGTGGGAACCAATACCAAAGCTTTAGGACACGGATGAAGGGAGGGAGCAAATCAGGTCACCTAAATGGAAGGCACCACTGCTTGCAAAACCTTTCTCCCAAAAATAGCCTCCGAAGAAGCAAAAGTATCAAATTTGTAAAATTTGGCAAAAGTGTGCAGAGAAGACCAAGTCGCTGCCTTACATATCTGGTCAACAGAAGCCTCGTTCTTGAAGGCCCATGTGGAAGCCACAGCCCTAGTGGAGTGAGCCGTGATTCTTTCAGGAGGCTGCCGTCCGGCAGTCTCATAAGCCAATCGGATAATGCTTTTAAGCCAAAAAGAAAGAGAGGTAGAAGTTGCTTTTTGACCTCTCCTTTTACCAGAATAAACAACAAACAAAGAAGAAGTTTGTCTGAAATCTTTAGTTGCGTCTAAATAGAATTTTAGAGCACGGACTACGTCCAAATTGTGTAACAAACGTTCCTTCTTTGAAACTGGATTTGGGCACAAAGAAGGTACAACTATCTCCTGGTTAATATTCTTGTTGGAAACAACTTTCGGAAGAAAACCAGGCTTAGTACGCAAAACCACCTTATCTGCATGGAACACCAGATAGGGTGGAGAACACTGCAGAGCAGATAACTCTGAAACTCTTCTAGCAGAAGAAATTGCAACCAAAAACAAAACTTTCCAAGATAATAACTTAATATCTACGGAATGTAAGGGTTCAAACGGAACCCCTTTAAGAACTGAAAGAACTAGATTGAGACTCCAGGGAGGAGTCAAAGGTCTGTAAACAGGCTTGATTCTAACCAGAGCCTGAACAAACGCCTGAACGTCTGGCACAGCTGCCAGCCTTTTGTGAAGTAAAACAGATAACGCAGAAATCTGTCCCTTCAGAGAACTTGCAGATAATCCCTTCTCCAAACCCTCTTGTAGAAAGGATAAAATCCTAAGAATTTTTATCTTGTTCCATGGGAATCCTTTAGATTCACACCAATAGATATATTTTTTCCATATCTTATGGTAAATCTTTCTAGTTACAGGCTTTCTAGCCTGAATAAGAGTATCTATTACAGAATCTGAAAACCCACGCTTTGATAAAATCAAGCGTTCAATCTCCAAGCAGTCAGTTGGAGAGAAACCAGATTCGGATGTTCGAATGGACCTTGAACAAGAAGGTCCTGTCTCAAAGGTAGCTTCCATGGTGGAGCCGATGACATATTCACCAGGTCTGCATACCAAGTCCTGCGTGGCCACGCAGGAGCTATCAAGATCACCGAAGCCCTCTCCTGGTTGATCCTGGCTATCAGCCTGGGAATGAGAGGAAACGGTGGGAAAACATAAGCTAGGTTGAAGGTCCAAGGTGCTACTAGTGCATCTACTAGAGTCGCCTTGGGATCCCTGGATCTGGACCCGTAACAAGGAACCTTGAAGTTCTGGCGAGACGCCATCAGATCCATGTCTGGAATGCCCCATAATTGAGTTATTTGGGCAAAGATTTCCGGGTGGAGTTCCCACTCCCCCGGATGGAATGTCTGACAACTCAGAAAATCCGCTTCCCAATTTTCCACTCCTGGGATGTGGATTGCAGATAAGTGGCAGGAGTGATCCTGCGCCCATTGAATTATCTTGGTCACTTCCTCCATCGCCAGGGAACTCCTTGTTCCCCCCTGATGGTTGATATAAGCAACTGTCGTCATGTTGTCTAATTGAAACCTTATGAATTTGGCCTTTGCTAGATGAGGCCAAGCTTTGAGAGCATTGAATATCGCTCTCAGTTCCAGAATGTTTATCGGGAGAAGAGATTCTTCCCGAGACCATAGACCCTGAGCTTTCAGGGGTTCCCAGACCGCGCCCCAGCCCACCAGACTGGCGTCGGTCGTGACAATGACCCACTCTGGTCTGCGGAAGCTCATTCCCTGTGACAGATTGTCCGGGATTAGCCACCAACGGAGTGAATCTCTGGTCCTTTGATCTACTTGAATCGTCGGAGACAAGTCTGTATAATCCCCATTCCACTGTCTGAGCATGCACAGTTGTAATGGTCTTAGATGAATTCGTGCAAAAGGAACTATGTCCATTGCTGCAACCATCAATCCTATTACTTCCATGCACTGCGCTATGGAAGGACGAAGAACAGAATGAAGAACTTGACAAGAGCTTAGAAGTTTTGATTTTCTGACCTCTGTCAGAAAAACAGAATTTATGTTTACCTGATAAATTACTTTCTCCAACGGTGTGTCCGGTCCACGGCGTCATCCTTACTTGTGGGATATTCTCTTCCCCAACAGGAAATGGCAAAGAGCCCAGCAAAGCTGGTCACATGATCCCTCCTAGGCTCCGCCTTCCCCAGTCATTCGACCGACGTAAAGGAGGAATATTTGCATAGGAGAAATCATATGATACCGTGGTGACTGTAGTTAGAGAAATTAAATCATCAGACCTGATTAAAAAACCAGGGCGGGCCGTGGACCGGACACACCGTTGGAGAAAGTAATTTATCAGGTAAACATAAATTCTGTTTTCTCCAACATAGGTGTGTCCGGTCCACGGCGTCATCCTTACTTGTGGGAACCAATACCAAAGCTTTAGGACACGGATGATGGGAGGGAGCAAATCAGGTCACCTAGATGGAAGGCACCACGGTTTGCAAAACCTTTCTCCCAAAAATAGCCTCAGAAGAAGCAAAAGTATCAAATTTGTAAAATTTGGTAAAAGTGTGCAGTGAAGACCAAGTCGCTGCCTTACATATCTGATCAACAGAAGCCTCGTTCTTGAAGGCCCATGTGGAAGCCACAGCCCTAGTGGAATGAGCTGTGATTCTTTCAGGAGGCTGCCGTCCGGCAGTCTCATAAGCCAATCTGATGATGCTTTTAAGCCAAAAAGAGAGAGAGGTAGAAGTTGCTTTTTGACCTCTCCTTTTACCAGAATAAAAAACAAACAAGGAAGATGTTTGTCTGAAATCCTTTGTAGCCTCTAAATAGAATTTTAGAGCACGAACTACATCCAAATTGTGCAACAAACGTTCCTTCTTTGAAACTGGATTCGGACACAAAGAAGGCACAACTATCTCCTGGTTAATATTTTTGTTAGAAACAACTTTCGGAAGAAAACCAGGCTTAGTACGCAAAACCACCTTATCTGCATGGAACACCAGATAAGGAGGAGAACACTGCAGAGCAGATAACTCTGAAACTCTTCTAGCAGAAGAAATTGCAACCAAAAACAAAACTTTCCAAGATAATAACTTAATATCTACGGAATGTAAGGGTTCAAACGGAACCCCTTGAAGAACTGAAAGAACTAAATTGAGACTCCAAGGAGGAGTCAAAGGTTTGTAAACAGGCTTGATTCTAACCAGGGCCTGAACAAAAGCCTGAACATCTGGCACAGCCGCCAGCTTCTTGTGAAGTAAAACAGATAAAGCAGAAATCTGTCCCTTCAAAGAACTTGCAGATAATCCTTTCTCCAAACCCTCTTGTAGAAAGGATAGAATCTTAGGAATTTTTACCCTGTTCCATGGGAATCCTTTCGATTCGCACCAACAGATATATTTCTTCCATACTTTATGGTAAATTTTCCTAGTTACAGGCTTTCTAGCCTGAATAAGAGTATCAATGACAGAATCTGAGAACCCACGCTTTGATAAAATCAAGCGTTCAATCTCCAAGCAGTCAGTTGGAGTGATGCCAGATTCGGATGTTCGAACGGACCTTGAACAAGAAGGTCCCGTCTCAAAGGTAGCTTCCATGGTGGAGCCGATGACATATTCACCAGGTCTGCATACCAAGTTCTGCGTGGCCACGCAGGAGCTATCAAGATCACCGAAGCCCTCTCTTGATTGATCCTGGCTACCAGCCTGGGAATGAGAGGAAACGGTGGGAACACATAAGCTAGGTTGAAGGTCCAGGGTGCTACTAGTGCATCTACTAGAGTCGCCTTGGGATCCCTGGATCTGGACCCGTAGCAAGGAACCTTGAAGTTCTGACGAGACGCCATCAGATCCATGTCTGGAATGCCCCATAATTGAGTTATTTGGGCAAAGATTTCCGGATGGAGTTCCCACTCCCCCGGATGAAATGCCTGACGACTCAGAAAATCCGCTTCCCAATTTTCCACTCCTGGGATGTGGATTGCAGACAAGTGGCAGGAGTGAAGCTCCGCCCATTGAATTACTTTGGTCACTTCTTCCATCGCCAGGGAACTCCTTGTTCCCCCCTGATGGTTGATATATGCAACAGTCGTCATGTTGTCTGATTGAAACCTTATGAATTTGGCCTTTGCTAGTTGAGGCCAAGCCTTGAGAGCATTGAATATCGCTCTCAGTTCCAGAATGTTTATCGGGAGAAGAGATTCTTCCCGAGACCATAGACCCTGAGCCTTCAGGTGTTTCCAGACCGCGCCCCAGCCCACCAGGCTGGCGTCGGTCGTTACAATGACCCACTCTGGTCTTCTGAAGCTCATCCCTTGGGACAGGTTGTCCAGGGTGAGCCACCAACGGAGTGAATCTCTGGTCCTCTGATCTACTTGGATCGTCGGGGACAAATCTGTATAATCCCCATTCCACTGTCTGAGCATGCACAGTTGTAATGGTCTTAGATGAATTCGCGCAAAAGGAACTATGTCCATTGCCGCAACCATCAAACCTATTACTTCCATGCACTGCGCTATGGAAGGAAGAAGAACAGAATGAAGTACTTGACAAGAGCTTAGAAGTTTTGATTTTCTGGCTTCTGTCAGAAAAATCTTCATTTCCAAGGAGTCTATTATTGTTCCCAAGAAGGGAACTCTTGTTGACGGAAATAGAGAACTTTTTTCTACGTTCACTTTCCACCCGTGAGATCTGAGAAAGGCTCATACGGACATTGTCCTAGCCTTTGATGTTCCTTGTGGATAGGAATATGTAGATACGCATCCTTTAAATCCACCGTGGTCATGAATTGACCTTCCTGGATGGTAGGAAGAATTGTCCGAATGGTTTCCATCTTGAACGATGGGACCTTGAGAAATTTGTTTAGGATCTTGAGATCCAAAATCGGCCTGAATGTTCCCTCTTTTTTGGGAACTATGAACAGATTGGAGTAAAACCCCATCCCTTGTTCTCCTAATGGAACAGGATGAATCACTCCCATTTTTAACAGGTCTTCTACACAATGTAAGAATGCCTGTCTTTTTATTTGGTCTGAAGACAATTGAGACCTGTGGAACCTTCCCCTTGGGGGTAGTTCCTTGAATTCCAGGAGATAACCTTGAGAAACTATTTCTAGCGCCCAAGGATCCTGAACATCTCTTGCCCAAGCCTGAGCGAAGAGAGAGAGTCTGCCCCCCACCAGATCCGGTCCCGGATCAGGGGCCAGCATCTCATGCTGTCTTGGTAGCGGTAGCGGGCTTCTTGGCCTGCTTACCTTTGATCCAGCCTTGCATCGGTCTCCAGGCTGGCTTGGTTTGAGAAGAATTACCCTCTTGCTTAGAGGATGTAGAATTTGAGGCCGGTCCGTTTCTGCGAAAGGGACGAAAATTTGTTTTATTTTTAGCCTTAAAAGACCTATCCTGAGGAAGGGCGTGGCCCTTTCCCCCAGTGATGTCTGAAATAATCTCTTTCAAGTCAGGGCCAAACAGCGTTTTCCCCTTGAAAGGGATGTTAAGCAATCTGTTCTTGGAGGACACATCCGCTGACCAAGACTTCAGCCAAAGCGCTCTGCGCGCCACAATAGCAAAGCCTGAATTTTTCGCCGCTAATCTAGCTAATTGCAAAGTGGCGTCTAAGGTAAAAGAGTTAGCCAACTTAAGTGCTTGAACTCTGTCCATAACCTCCTCATAAGAGGATGCTTGATTGAGCGACTTTTCTAGTTCCTCGAACCAGAAACACGCTGCTGTAGTGACAGGAACAATGCATGAAATTGGTTGTAGAAGGTAACCTTGCTGAACAAACATCTTTTTAAGCAAACCCTCTAATTTTTTATCCATAGGATCTTTGAAAGCACAACTATCTTCTATAGGGATAGTGGTGCGTTTGTTTAGAGTAGAAACCGCCCCCTCGACCTTGGGGACTGTCTGCCATAAGTCCTTCCTGGGGTCGACCATAGGAAATAATTTCTTAAATATAGGGGGAGGGACAAAAGGTATGCCGGGCCCTTCCCATTCTTTATTTACAATGTCCGCCACCCGCTTGGGTATAGGAAAAGCTTCAGGGGGCACCGGGACCTCTAGGAACCTGTCCATCTTACATAATTTCTCTGGAATGACCAAATTGTCACAATCATCCAGAGTAGATAACACCTCCTTAAGCAGAGCGTGGAGATGTTCCAATTTAAATTTAAATGTAATAACGTCAGGTTCAGCTTGTTGAGAAATTTTTCCTGAATCTGAAATTTCTCCCTCAGACAAAACCTCCCTAGCCCCTTCAGACTGGTGTAAGGGCATGACAGAACCATTATCATCAGCGTCCTCATGCTCTTCAGTATCTAAAACAGAGCAGTCGCGCTTTCGCTGATAAGTGGGCATTTTGGCTAAAATGTTATTAATAGAATTATCCATTACAGCCGTTAATTGTTGCATAGTAAGGAGGATTGGCGCACTAGATGCACTAGGGACCTCCTGAGTGGGCAAGACTGGTGTAGACATTAAAAAAAAAAAAAAAACTCTGAGCCATCTCCGTGGAGATGTTGCCTGTGCAACGGCAAAGAGAATGACTGGGGAAGGCGGCGCCTAGGAGGGATCATGTGACCAGCTTTGCTGGGCTCTTTGCCATTTCCTGTTGGGGAAGAGAATATCCCACAAGTAAAGATGACGCCGTGGACCGGACACACCTATGTTGGAGAAAATTCTCATTTCTAAGGAGTCTATTATTGTTCCCAAGAAGGGAACTCTTGTTGACGGTGAAAGAGAACTTTTTTCTATGTTTACTTTCCATCCGTGAGATCTGAGAAAGGCTAGGACGATGTCCGTATGAGCCTTTGCCTTTGACAGAGACAACGCTTGAATCAGGATGTCGTCCAAGTACGGTACTACTGCAATGCCCCTTGGTCTTAGAACCGCTAGAAGGGACCCCAGTACCTTTGTGAAAATTCTCGGAGCAGTGGCTAACCCGAATGGAAGTGCCACAAACTGGTAATGCTTGTCCAGAAAAGCGAACCTTAGGAACTGATGATGTTCCTTGTGGATGGGAATATGGAGGTACGCATCCTTTAAATCCACCGTAGTCATGAATTGACCTTCCTGGATGGTAGGAAGGATCGTTCGAATGGTTTCCATTTTGAACGATGGGACCCTGAGAAATTTGTTTAGGATCTTGAGATCTAGAATTGGTCTGAACGTTCCCTCTTTTTTGGGAACTATGAACAGGTTGGAGTAAAACCCCATCCCTCGTTCCTTTATTGGAACTGGATGAATTACTCCCATCCTTAACAGGTCTTCTACACAATGTAAGAATGCCTGTCTTTTTATTTGGTTTGAAGATAATTGAGACCTGTGGAACCTTCCCCTTGGGGGTAGTTCCTTGAATTCCAGGAAATAACCTTAAGAAACTATTTCTAGTGCCCAAGGATCCTGAACATCTCTTGCCCAGGCCTGAGCAAAGAGAGAAAGTCTGCCCCCCACCAGATCCGGTCCCGGATCGGGGGCCATCCCTTCATGCTGTTTTGGTAGCAGTGGCAGGCTTCTTGGCCTGCTTACCCTTGTTCCAGCCTTGCATCGGTCTCCAGGCTGGTTTGGGTTGAGAAGTATTACCCTCTTGCTTAGAGGATGTAGAAGTAGAGGCTGGTCCGTTTCTGCGAAAGGGACGAAAATTAGGCTTATTTCTAGCCTTAAAAGACCTATCCTGAGGAAGGGCGTGGCCCTTTCCTCCAGTGATGTCTGAAATAATCTCTTTCAAATCAGGCCCAAACAGTGTTTTGCCCTTGAAAGGGATGTTAAGTAATTTTGTCTTGGAAGACACATCCGCTGACCAAGACTTCAGCCAGAGCGCTCTGCGTGCAACGATAGCAAACCCTGAATTTTTCGCCGCTAATCTCGCTAATTGCAAAGCGGCATCTAGAATAAAAGAGTTAGCCAATTTAAGTGCATGAACTCTGCCCATAATCTCCTCATACGAAGATTCTTTATCGAGCGACTTTTCTAGTTCTTCGAACCAGAAACACGCTGCCGTAGTGACAGGAACAATGCATAAAATTGGTTGAAGAAGGTAACCTTGCTGAACAAACATTTTTTTAAGTAAACCCTCTAATTTTTTATCCATAGGATCTTTAAAAGCACAACTATCTTTTATGGGAATAGTAGTGCGTTTGTTTAGAGTAGAGACCGCCCCCTCGACCTTAGGGACTGTCTGCCATAAGTCCTTTCTGGGGTCGACTATAGGAAATAATTTCTTAAATATAGGGGGAGGCACAAAAGGTATGCCGGGCCTTTCCCATTCCTTGTTTACTATATCCGCCACCCGCTTGGGTATAGGAAAAACATCGGGGGGCACCGGAACCTCTAGGAACTTATCCATCTTACATAATTTCTCTGGAATGACCAAATTGTCACAATCATCCAGAGTAGATAAAACCTCCTTAAGCAGTGCGCGGAGATGTTCTAATTTAAATTTAAATGTTACAACATCAGGTTCAGCTTGTTGAGAAATTTTCCCTGAATCTGAAATTTCTCCCTCAGACAAAACCTCCCTCCTGGCCCCTTCAGATTGGTGTGAGGGTATGTCAGAAGCGTTATCATCAGCGTCCTCTTGCTCTTCAGTGTTTAAAACAGAGCAATCGCGCTTTCTCTGATAAGTAGGCATTTTAGATAAAATATTTGCAATAGAATTATCCATAACAGCCGTTAATTGTTGCATAGTAATAAGTATTGGCGCACTAGATGTACTAGGGGCCTCTTGTGTGGGCAAAACTGGTGTAGACACAGAAGGGGGTGATGCAGTACCATGCTTACTCCCCTCATCTGAAGAATCATCTTGGGCACTATTATCATCTGTGGCATCATTGTCCCTACTTTGTTTGGACACCATGTCACAATTATCACATATATTTAAATGGGGAGACACATTGGCTTTCATACATATAGAACATTGTTTATCTGATGGTTCAGACATGTTAAACAGGCTTAAACTTGTCAACAAAGCACAAAAAACGTTTTAAAATAAAACCGTTACTGTCACTTTAAATTTTAAACAGAACACACTTTATTACTGAATATGCGAAAAAGTATGAAGCAATTGTTCAAAATTCACCAAAATTTCACCACAGTGTCTTAAAGCCTTAAAAGTATTGCACACCAAATGAAAGCTTTAACCCTTAAAATAACGGAACCGGAGCCGTTTCTACATTTAACCCCTATACAGTCCCAGGAATCTGCTTTGCTGAGACCCAACCAAGCCCAGAGGGGAATACGATACCAAATGACGCCTTCTGTAAGCTTTTTCAGTGTATCTTAGCTCCTCACACATGCATCTGCATGCCTTGCCTTCCAAAAACAACTGCGCATTAGTGGCGCGAAAATGAGGCTCTGCCTATGACTAGAGAAAGGCCCCCATCTGAAAAAGGTGTTCATACAGTGCCTGCCGTTTTTTAACAACAATCCCCAAGATTATAATAATTATAAAGCGCTATAATCTGTCAAATATGCTTTGCAAGTAATCGTTTTAGCCCAGAAAAATGTCTACCAGTTTTTTAAGCCCTTATAAAGCCTTTATTCTCATACTTAATCTAAGAAAATGGCTTACCGGTCCCCATAGGGAAAATGACAGCCTTCCAGCATTACCAAGTCGTGTTAGAAATGTGGCCATCATACCTCAGGCAGAAAAGTCTGCCAACTGCTTCCCCCAACTGAAGTTACTTCATCTCAACAGTCCTGTGTGGAAACAGCAATCGATTTTAGTAACGTTTGCTAAAATCATCTTCCTCTCACAAACAGAAATCTTCTTCTCTTTTCTGTTTCAGAGTAAATAGTACATACCAGCACTATTTTAAAATAACAAACACTTGATTGAAGAATAAAAACTACATTTAAACACCAAAAAACTCTTAGCCATCTCCGTGGAGATGTTGCCTGTGCAACGGCAAAGAGAATGACTGGGGTAGGCGGAGCCTAGGAGGGATCATATGACCAGCTTTGCTGGGCTCTTTGCCATTTCCTGTTGGGGAAGAGAATATCCCACAAGTAAGGATGACGCCGTGGACCGGACACACCTATGTTGGAGAAAACATACATACCGTATGCCTAACAGACTAAGCATAGGAAACGGTAAAGAGCAAAGGTCAAGAGAGAGGCCTGAAACTCAGGACCTTCTGAAAAACTAAACCAGTAACTCATAAATACTAAACTGCTTAACCATTAAGTTGTTGAAGCAGATAATCAAAAACATTTTTTTTATATGAATAGCAGAGAAAGGATAAACAGAATATACTGTTTATAACCATATCTAGAAATTGCTTTTACCGTAGAAAAGAAGGAATAAGCGAGAGAATGAAAAAATCCTCAAAGCTACCTTAAAAATTGTCCGGCAGACAAAAGATAAATTAAGCACATGTAAAGCTTAAAATCTAAAATCTAAAATTTCTACTGAAAAAGGAGCTGGGATATGCAAAGCAAAAATCCCTAAAAAATTATATTTTATATATTATATTAAAAGGGACACTGAACCCAATTTTTTTCCTTAATGATTCAGATAGAGCCTGCAATTTTAAGCAACTTTCCAATTTACTCCTATTATCAATTTTTCTTCGTTCTCTTGCTATCTTTATTTGAAAAAGAAGGAATCTAAGCTAAGGAGCCAGCACATTTTTGGTTGAGGACCATGGACAGCACTTGTTTATTGGTGTTGTCCAATCAGCAAGGACAACCCAGTTTGTTCACCAAAAATGGGCTGGCATCTAAACTTACATTCTTGCTTTTCAAATAAACATACCAAGAGAATGAAGAAAATTTGATAATAGGATTAAAATGGAAAGTTGCCTAAAATTGCATGTTCTATCTGAATCCCGAAAGAAAAAACCTGGGTTCAGTGTCCCTTTAATAATACAGTAGACTAAAAAGGAGACAAGCATAATATAAGGCTTATACAGACTCCAAAATATACATCTAATAAAAGAGGAGGGATATGAATTTATAGTCCCTCAAAATATTTTTAAATATGTACAATATCCATAAAAACTTTATTGATGCTGCAGCTTTATCTACTGTGCTATTTGGACTAAATTGCCCAAGCAAATAAAATATTAAAGGAAGTAGATAAAATATCTTTCCTGAGAAAGACCATAGGTTCAGAAGGAAACTACTTGAAACAGTCACAAGGTGGCAGCCCAAGCCAAGAAGCCCTGAAATGTCAAATAAGCTTTTTCAAGTCTCAGAAATAGATCGCTCTCTACTTCATGAAACAAACAAAACTTAAAACACCTCAAAGTGCCCCAAATTAGATAGGCACATCAAAGAGGTTTACATGCTAATATAGTAAAAAAAAAACATTTCTCCCGAAACAGACCCGGAAGATGGGAATTAAACTAGCACAAAGAAACTCCTGTACATACATGTAAAATGACGACGGCATGATAGATAATAACTAAAGGGAAGCGATTATATTGGCGCGCAATGCGATCGATACAAGAAGCCAAGAGTCATCCATGTAACATCCTGTTCGGCCCTTGAATAAAACAACCCATTTGATGGTCATTACCCTGTCCATTAGTTTAGGAGACAAATCCCTTTACTATGAAAACTACACAGATACTTCAGAGCGGGACCGTACCAGACGTAGAGCATAGGAGGGTAAAAAACAAGAAAAAACAACCCTGGTTTTCAACATAGGGGTAGCATAAATGTTAGAAGGTAAGCAAAGACTACCTCGCCATCTAACTGCTAAAAGCCACCATTACTCTTACTAAAGAGATTGACATGGACACAGCTTAGCCCCCAATCCTTGCTTGCAGGAAAAAGTACCCATTAAAGGATTAAAAGTTGATTTTCTTCATAGGCACTTACTGGGCCTATGCAACGCAGGGCTAGCAGCTTGGATACCTCACAAACATAGATCCACTAACATTACCCACTCCTCACAGACTTTTTTACGACATGGGATAAATTAATAAGCACATCCA
>NC_069502.1:1159955085-1159996743 GCF_027579735.1 Bombina bombina
GGGATATTAACTCTTAAGCGCTAGTTTATTTAACCCCCTTTTTTTGCTGCTTCAGTATGTCACAGTACATGTTGGCATTCATGGTTCCCTTAATGAACTGTAGCTCCCCAGTGCCAGCAGCATTCATGCAGGCCCAGACCATGACACTCCCACCACCATGCTAGACTGTAGGCAAGACACACTTGTGTTTGAAATCCTCACCTGGTTGCCACCACACATGCTTGACACCATCTAAACCAAATAAGTTTATTTTGGTCTCATTGAACCACAGGACATGGTTCCAGTAATCAATGTCCTTAGTCTGCTTGTCTTCAGCAAACTGTTTGCAGGCTTTCTTGTGCATCATCTTTAGAAGAGTCTTCCTTCTGGGACGACAGCCATGCAGACCAATTTGATGCAGTGTGCGGCATGTGGTCTGGGCACTGACAGGTTGACCCCCCACCCCTTCAACCTCTGCAGCAATGCTGGCTGCACACATACGTCTATTTCACAAAGACAACTTCTGGATATGACGTGGACTCAACATCTTTGGTCGACCATGGCGAGACCTGTTCTGAGTGCAACCTGTCTTGTGAAACCGCTGTATGGTCTTGCACACTGTGCTGCAGCTCAGTTTCAGGGTCTTGGCAATCTTCTTATAGCCTAGGTCATGTAGAGCAACAATTATTTTTTCAAGATCCTCAGAGAGTTCTTTGCCATGAGGTGCCACGCTGAACTTCCAGTAACCAGTATGAGAGTGTGAGAGCGATAACACCAAATTTAACACACCTGCTCCACATTCACACCTGAGACCTTGTATCTCCTCTGCAGTGCAGGTTCCCCCTTAACCCCCCAACCTCCACAACCACCCCCCAAACAGCTTTCTTAATCTTCCCTCTTTTCGTATTTACGGCCATCTTCTTAGGTACTGCCAGTAACCACTTTTTTTTTTTTTATAATCCAATTTTGTCCGTAGTGTAGCTGCCCCCCCCCCTCAATACCCTACCCCACTTCCCCTTCCAGAACCCTTTCCCAACATTTATCCCCCCCTCTTCATCCTTCCCACTCACAAATTGCTTTCTGTAGTGTAGCGTTCCCACCCCCTCCCACCTGCCCCCGCCCACCTCAAGCTCCCTCCAGCGATCGGCCGTCCACCATCCTCCCTCCCACGCCACCAAAGATTGGCAGATTTGCTGGCCGATGCTGAGATGGCCACAGATTGGTCCTTTCTGCATTGGTTGCTTACCAGAGGGTATTGCATGATGCCTCAATATCGAGGCATCGCTGCAATGCCCTGAAAGAGACTGGAAGCAATCACGATCGCTTCCAGCACTTAAAACCCCAGAGGACATACAAGGTAAGTCCTTGGTCGTTAACGACCGGTTTTTGTAGGACGTACCTTAGACGTCCTTGGTAGTTAAGGGGTTAAAATGAACCTGCAAAAAGCTACATACAAATGTATAATCATCAACAAAATATAGATCTTACACATGATTGTATTTCACGGCCTAGTTCCCTGATCTAATAAGCTCCATTACTAGAGCACAAGGGGCAGAAGTTGTAAAATATGACTTAAATACAAGGTTTTATAACTGTAGAGATGCTCAGCTGAGCCTGTTGCCTACCAGTTACCTTTTTCGTTCTTGCTCCTCCTTTTCTATTTTATGAGATGTAACATAGGTTGAAAAAAGGTTGCAGCATCTATTAAGCAATGCTACAAATTCTGTCATTGCTTCTTCTTTGCTTATGTTGCCCAGGGCAGCCCATTCTTTCCTGTTGTAAAGAACACATTTTAGTTTTACTACAAAAATAAATGATCAGGACACTAACTACACAGAATTTAAAAAAAAAAAAAAAAAAAAGAAGTCTTACCAGCTGATACTGTGGCTTCTAAAGAGGAAACAGCCAGTAATTGGTGGGTTTGTGCTGCACCTAACTGGCTGACCAACCTTGTCCTGCTAGCCAGCCAAATTAGAGCATGCAATTTTTGCATTAGAATGTCCCTTTAAAAGGGACATGAAACCCAACATTTTTCTTTCATTATTTAGGTAGAAAATACAACTTTCCAGTTAACTATTATCAAATTTGTTTAATGTTCTTGGTATCATTTGTTGAAGGAGCAGCAATGCACTACTGGTTTCTAACTGAATACATGGGTGAGCCAATGACAATCCGTATATATATGCAGCCACCAATCAGCAGCTAGAACCTAGGTTCTGTTCTGCTCCTGAGCTTACCTAGATACATCTTTCAGCAAAGGATAAAAAGAGAAGAAAGCAAATTAAATAGAAGTAAACCGGAAAGTTGTTTAAAATTGTATGCTCTGTCTAAATCATGAAAGTATAATTATAACTTTACTGTCTTTTTAAAGCAGGGCTCGACAAACCCAGGAGCTGGGGAGCCAATGGCTCCTAGAATTTTACCCCTGGCTCCTAACTTATTCTCCGTACATCTATATACAAATACCACCGTCTGGCTCCTAAATATTCTTACTGGCTCATAAATTTTAAACAGATTTGTTGACCCCCTGCTTTAAAAGTGATAGTCTACTCCCAAATTGTTATTGTTTAAATGACAGACATTCCCTTAATTATCCATTCCCCACTTTCGCATACACCTTTTACCTCTGATTACCTTGTATCTAAGTCTCTGCAGACTGCCCCCCTTATCTCAGTTCTTTAGGCAGACTTGCAATTTAGCCAATTAGTGCTGACTCAAATAATTCCACTCATAAATAACCCCATGGAAGTGAGCACAATGTTATCTATATGACCCACATGAACTAGCACTATCTAGCTGTGAAAAACTGTCAAAATGCACCAAGATAAGAGGTGGCCTTCAAAGGCTTAGAAATTAGCATATGAGTCATATGAGAATAAATTGTTTAAAATTGCTTGCCCTATCGGAATCAGGAAAGTTTAATTCTGTCTAGCCTGTCCCTTTAATGTTTGATCAATACTGTATAATTTGTGCGTTCAATGTCTTAAAAAAAATAATTCTGAAGAATAGGGGAACAAGAATGAAGCAAATTAGATAAAAAAAATTGCAGCAACAAAACAAAAAAAAAATCAATAAAAATTTTTTTTTCCAAGAAATAAAAACACACTGCTTTATTTACCAATTTACAATAATGACAGCTTTTAAATCTTTCTACAGAAATTACGCTCCAACAACGATGATGAAATAAAGCGCCACATTTGACCGCTGCAGGGCTCAGCCTTGTGTAGTCTACCAGTTACCCCACAGGCAAACAACTATGTAGGTGTTTAATATTACACATCCCTGACAATTCAAGGGTGGAGGTTTTAGGAACCAAGTTCAGATTATGAGTTTTTAAAAATGACAGATTTCTTTTTATCAAGTTAATTCTCTGTTTCATGTAGATCATCGGGTGAAGGTAAGACAACCTAGGGACAGTCTACACCTTAGTCATCCTTAAGTTTTACCTTAGATTAAGCTGCAAATAGCCTGCTGTGCCCCTTTCTATATCATGCAGCAGGAACAGTAAAAAAGTTAATAAGTTTTTAAAATGAATATTGTTTCTGGTCACTTTGAAATGGCTGCCAAGCTCCGCCCACTGATGACTTCACGACCTGGGCTTCATCTATGCACTCAGCTGAAGAGCATTGACAGTCTGTTGAATCCAATTAGTGAGCCTTTTGTAACTAGTGAAGCCTTTAATGTAGCCCAGATTGTGATGTCATCAGTGGGCGGAGCTTGGCAGCCATTTCAAAGTGACCAGAAACAAAGTTCATTTTAATAACTTAACTTTTTTACTGTTCCTGCTGCACGATATAGAAAAGGTGCAGGAGGATATTTGCAGATTAATCTAAGGTAAGACTTTAACCCCTTAATGACCACAATGTACCCTGTATGTCACTGGTCGTTAAGGGCTTTTTCAGGACATAATAGCACAAGTCTAGCAAGAACACGCTATTAATGCCCTCCCTCCAGCAGGCTTTGTGGAATAGAGCAGTCTCAACGCTGGTGGCAAGACCGCGATATAAAACAATCAAGTCCCAAAAATAGGCCAGTGACATACAGGCAGTGCAGAATTATTAGGCAAATGAGTATTTTGACCACATCATCCTCTTTATGCATGTTGTCTTACTCCAAGCTGTATAGGCTCGAAAGCCTACTACCAATTAAGCATATTAGGTGATGTGCATCTCTGTAATGAGAAGGGGTGTGGTCTAATGACATCAACACCCTATATCAGGTGTGCATAATTATTAGGCAACTTCCTTTCCTTTGGCAAAATGGGTCAAAAGAAGGACTTGACAAGCTCAGAAAAGTAAAAAATAGTGAGATATCTTGCAGAGGGATGCAGCACTCTTAAAATTGCAAAGCTTCTGAAGCGTGATCATCGAACAATCAAGTGTTTCATTCAAAATAGTCAACAGGGTCGCAAGAAGCGCGTGGAAAAACCAAGGCGCAAAATAACTGCCCATGAATTGAGAAAAGTCAAGCGTGCAGCTGCCAAGATGCCACTTGTCACCAGTTTGGCCATATTTCAGAGCTGCAACATCACTGGAGTGCCCAAAAGCACAAGGTGTGCAATACTCAGAGACATGGCCAAGGTAAGAAAGGCTGAAAGACGACCACCACTGAACAAGACACACAAGCTGAAACGTCAAGACTGGGCCAAGAAATATCTCAAGACTGATTTTTCTAAGGTTTTATGGACTGATGAAATTAGAGTGAGTCTTGATGGGCCAGATGGATGGGCCCGTGGCTGGATTGGTAAAGGGCAGAGAGCTCCAGTCCGACTCAGACGCCAGCAAGGTGGAGGTGGAGTACTGGTTTGGGCTGGTATCATCGAAGATGAGCTTGTGGGGCCTTTTCGGGTTGAGGATGGAGTCAAGCTCAACTCCCAGTCCTACTGCCAGTTTCTGGAAGACACCTTCTTCAAGCAGTGGTACAAGAAGTCGTCTGCATCCTTCAAGAAAAACATGATTTTCATGCAGGACAATGCTCCATCACACGCGTCCAAGTACTCCACAGCGTGGCTGGCAAGAAAGGGTATAAAAGAAGAAAATCTAATGACATGGCCTCCTTGTTCACCTGATCTGAACCCCATTGAGAACCTGTGGTCCATCATCAAATGTGAGATTTACAAGGAGGGAAAACAGTACACCTCTCTGAACAGTGTCTGGGAGGCTGTGGTTGCTGCTGCACGCAATGTTGATGGTGAACAGATCAAAACACTGACAGAATCCATGGATGGCAGGCTTTTGAGTGTCCTTGCAAAGAAAGGTGGCTATATTGGTCACTGATTTGTTTTTGTTTTGTTTTTGAATGTCAGAAATGTATATTTGTTAATGTTGAGATGTTATATTGGTTTCACTGGTAAAAATAAATAATTGAAATGGGTATATATTTGTTTTTTGTTAAGTTGCCTAATAATTATGCACAGTAATAGTCACCTGCAAACACAGATATCCCCCTAAAATAGCTATAACTAAAAACAAACTAAAAACTACTTCCAAAACTATTCAGCTTTGATATTAATGAGTTTTATGGGTTCCTTGAGAACATGGTTGTTCAATAATAAAATTAATCCTCAAAAATACAACTTGCCTAATAATTCTGCACTCCCTGTACAGGGTACATCCCTGGTCCTTAAGGGGTTAAGATGACTAAAGTGTAGACTGTCCTTTTAAGGGTTATTCTGTATAGTCTATGAATTTAAAAAGATGTTATGCAACTGTAGCATGTTTGTGTGACAATGTCAGTCTTTTACCTTCTATCATTCCCAAGCACATCAAAGAAGCCCACCTCAGGGCACGTATCGGGATTATAAGGCCCCAGCAGGACTTGCTTGTGCAGCGCCACCAACTTGAGCTTTTCTTCATAAGTCGGATGGAAGGCCTTTCCCTCCTTTTCTGTAAGCATACAATAAAATATTTATCATTATGTAGCTCATATCACAGGGCAGGTGAATCACAAAAGATCACTATTGTGCATCTGAAACAGCAGCAATGAAATGTACTAAAAGATGTGTTCATGGAAAAGTTTAACATCAAACCTGTTTAAAATGACATAAAAAAACCAAACATTTTCTTTTATAAATCAGATAGAGCATAAAATGTTAAACAATGTTCCAAATTACTTCTATTATCAAATTTGCTTCATTAAAGGGACAGTAAACTCAAAGTATTTATCCAATTTAGTACATGCCCTATACAGCGATTATGACTAATTCATAGTTTTCACTAAATATGTAACTAAGTATTAAAAAATATTTATAAATATGGTCTCCATGTATTATTACAACAGAAAGAGGGTTTGGTTAAGCACACCACCTGATAGAAAAAAAGGGGGCCTTTTGAATATAAGCACAAATATTGTAGAAGTGATGCCAAAGTGACCAACACAACAACAACACGTATTATTACCTGGCCACTCACACCATTGATACTCAGCGGTGAGTATAACATTCATCCTCTGATTGAGAAACAGTCTTGATAAAGGTCCCTGCGAGGACCAAAACACTGACTGACTGAATTAATGAACAAACTAATAAACTTTTGTGTTACTTAAAGGGCCACTAAACCCAAAATTTTTATTTCATGATTCAGATAGAGAATACAATTTTAAACCACATTCCAATTCACTTCCATTATCTAATTTGCTGCAATCTTTAGATGTCCTTTGTTAAAGAAATAGCAATGCACATTGGTGAGCCAATCACATGAGGCATCTATGTGCAGCCACCAATCAGAAGCTACTGAGCCTATCTAGATATGCTTTTTAGGAAAGAATATCAAGAGAATGAAGCAAATTAGATAATAGAAGTAAATTAGAAAGTTGTTTAAAATGGCATTCTCTATCTGAAACATGAAAGAAAAAAATTGGGTTTAATGTCCCTTTAAGGCCTGTGAGTGCCTCTTCTTTTCACGAAAGTTTCTATATATCTATATATCTATATTAAAGGGACATTAAACCCACATTTTTTTCTTTCATGATTTAGAAAGAGAATGCAATTTTAAACATCTTTCTAATTTACTTCTATTATCTCCTTTGTTTTATTCTCTTGATATTCTTTGCTGAAAAGCATATCTAGATATGCTCAGTAGCTGCTGATTGGTTGCTGCACATAGAAGCCTCGTGTGATTGGCTCACCCATGTGCATTGATTTTTCTTCAACTAAGGATATCTAAAAAATGAAGCAAAATAAATAATAGAAGTAAATTGTAATGTTGTTCACATTTGTATTCTCTTTGAATCATGAAAAAAAGATTTTGGGTTTAGTGGCCCTTTAATTTTACAAAGTTTTTAAGATTATCCAATTGAAAACTTACTAATCACACTTTTTTGTTTTTTTTGTGCATGTGTGTTTGCATAAGTTGTCACCCCCGGCTTTCGTCTTGTGTTTTATATGCACAATTTTTCACATTTGCAGCGTGATCTCGGTGACGCGACAGATATCTTAAAAATGTTAAGACGAATAGTATAATTACCATTTGTGCAAAATGTATTTGACTATATACTTTTTGGCAGTCCTGCAATAAGTAGGTCACTCACTGTAAAATCTCTCTTCAGCAGCATATAGCTGGTGTGTGTGCACAGCGAATGTACTTTGTACTACGCATGCGCATTTTTACATAGAGGTGACGCTGCTCTAACGATACGTTATGAGTGAGCTTCGGTGGGAGCAAAAGGAGGTGTGGATTACACTGAGCTGCACTAAGGAGGTATAACAACTCCCTAATAAGGATGCTATCAAACAGTCAATGTCACTGTCCAGCACTTTTTTACTCACCAGCTTATGACATGAATAAGGGCAGAGGGCCCAAAGCTGGAATACAATTAAGCATTTTATTGCAATTCACTGTGCTGCTGGTGTTGTATTTTTACCTTTAATAAGGATGCTACTTAGGGGGGAGGGAAAAGTACTGAAGAATAATGGTTCAATGGCAAAAAGTTCATATTTAATACATAATCTTTAAAGTTTTACACCAAAAAATTGATGCAAGTGAGCTTTAAATTACAAAATATAAACACAAGCAACCTTTACAAATATGTCACATTTACTGACCCTTTAACTTGCAATGCATTATGGGAGCTAGCTAATCGGATGAGCCAATGACAAGAGACATATGTACATCAGGTTTTAATGCACATATATTGCAAAAGGTAGCTTTAAGGAGCTCTTAAAACAATGTTGCCCACTTGGTATTTTGCATTTTTCTTCCTTTTCCACAAGTATTTCTTTCTGGAAACTGTTCTACATTATGGCCAGTAGGTGGCAACAGAGTATCAGAAATTAAAGGGCATATAACCGCAACAAATTTCTATCATACATAAAGAACTATTTCTGCTTTTTAAAATAAAGATACCAAGAAAACAAACAAAAATTGATAACGAAAATAAATAAATTAGAAAGTTACTTAAAATTGCATGCTCTATCTGAATCATAAAAAATAATAATCTGGGTTTCATATTCATTGATAAGGAAAAAAGCACCTTATGCTAGGTGCAAAAACTGAAACATTTGTACTGTACAAATGCAGCAAATCAATAGCTGGTTTAGGTAATTACAGAGTTTTGGAAACCAATGTTACAGATTTATGTTGGCCTCTCTAAGCAAGAATTGTTTAATGCCGCTTTCAGTATCGTTTAATCCTGCTACATGCTTTACAGTGATTGCTTTTTAATCAGAGTTCCTCAACTCCCGCCCTCTAGGAACTCTAAGCATCTCCCGCCCTCTAGGAACTCTAAGAGGTCAGATTGTAAGTAACTCAATCAAGTAGGACAGTTAAATACAGAATGGCATAATTAATGAATGTGTAATAAAGAGACAATGCAAAACCACTTAGTCTGAATTTCAAATGAGATTTTTCTCGCAACCATTTTGCTAAGAAAATAAAAATATCTAGATGTTTATAATTTGTTTGTATGCAGATGTTTTTATGCCTATACTATATATACACAAGAGATGCAGAAGACTAATATGATGTGCTGCATATTGCTGTCGCTATAAACCATATTCGCACAAAATCTGTGATCATACAAGGCTTCCTCTGCAGCCAGGAATATATGCACAGACACCTGCACTCTCATCTGATAAGGAAGCCCTTTATAAGGACATTAACCCCTTAGTGACCAGAGTACTTTTCCATTTTCTGTCCGTTTGGGACCAAGGCTATTTTTACATTTCTGCAGTGTTTGTGTTTAGCTGTAATTTTCCTCTTACTCATTTACTGTACCCACACATATTATATACCGTTTTTCTCGCCATTAAATGGACTTTCTAAAGATACCATTATTTTCATCATATCTTATAATTTACTATAAAAAAAATTTAAAATATGAGGAAAAAATGGAAAAAAACACACTTTTTCTAACTTTGACCCCCAAAATCTGTTACACATCTGCAACCACCAAAAAACACTCATGCTAAATAGTTTCCAAATTTTGTCCTGAGTTTAGAAATACCCAATGTTTACATGTTCTTTGCTTTTTTTTGCAAGTTATAGGGCAATAAATACAAGAAGCACTTTGCTATTTCCAAACCACTTTTTTTCAAACTTAGCGCTAGTTACATTGGAACACTGATATCTTCCAGGAATCCCTGAATATCCCTTGACATGTATATATTTTTTTTTAGAAGACATCCCAAAGTATTGATCTAGGCCCATTTTGGTATATTTCATGCCACCATTTCACCGCCAAATGCGATCAAATAAAAAAAATTGTTCACTTTTTCACACATTTTGTTACAAACTTTAGGTTTCTCACTGAATTTATTTACAAACAGCTTGTGCAATTATGGCACAAATGGTTGTAAATGCTTCTCTGCAATCCCCTTTTTTCATAAATAGCAGACATATATGGATTTGGTGTTGCTTTTTGGTAATTAGAAGGCCGCTAAATGCCACTGCGCACCACACGTGTATTATGCCCAGCAATGAAGGGGTTAATTAGGGAGCATGTAGGGAGCTTGTAGGGTTAATTTTAGCTTTATTGTAGTGTAGTAGACAACCCTAAGTATTGATCTAGGCCCATTTTGGTATATTTCATGTCACCATTTCAACGCCAAATGCGATTAAATAAAAAAAAAAGTAAAATTTTTCACAATTTTAGGTTTCTCACTGAAATCATTTACAAACAGCTTGTGCAATTATGGCACAAATGGTTGTAAATGCTTCTCTGGGATCCCCTTTGTTGAGAAATAGCAGACATATATGGCTTTGGCGTTGCTTTTTGGTAATTAGAAGGCCGCTAAATGCCGCTGCGCATCACACGTGTATTATGGCTAGC
This sequence comes from Bombina bombina, assembly GCF_027579735.1. Taxonomy (NCBI): domain Eukaryota; kingdom Metazoa; phylum Chordata; class Amphibia; order Anura; family Bombinatoridae; genus Bombina; species Bombina bombina. The sequence continues at coordinate 1,159,965,331 of NC_069502.1, forward strand.
AGTGAAGGGGTTAATTAGGTAGCATGTAGGGAGCTTGCAGGGTTAATTTTAGCTTTAGTGTAGAGATCAGCCTCCCACCTGACACATTACACCCCCTGATCCCTCCCAAACAGCTCTCTTCCCTCCCCCACCCCACAATTGTCCCCGCCATGTTAAGTACTGGCAGAAAGTCTGCCAGTACTAAAAAAAAAAGCTATCCTTGATAAAACATAAATAAAAAAAAATGCATATTTACATATGCTGCTCTGGAGGATCCCCCCTTAGCCCCCAACCTCCCTGATACCCCCCAAACAGCTCTTTACCCATCCCCCTCTAACTTATTAGTAGCCATCTTTGGTACTGGCAGCTGTCTGCCAGTACCCAGTTTATAGTAAAACCTTGTTTTATTGTTATTTTAAAATAGTTTTCTGTAGTGTAGCTTGCCCCCCCCCAAAAGACAAACCCACCACCCCTCCCAGATCTCTTAGATCGATATAAATATATATATTTTTGGCAATCACTGCCACTTTTCCCCCATACATGTTCTGTAGTGTAGCGGTTCCCACCCGCTTCCTACCCCCCCCCCGCGCGCACGCGCGCGCACCCGCGCGCGCACCCGGCGTTCCCGCCCACGATCCCGCCCCCCGCCACATCATACGGCCCATCGATGGCCGCCCACCCGCCTCCCAGACTGGCTCCCACCCACCAACGAAACCGGCCATCGATGTCCGGTACAGAGAGGGCCACAGAGTGGCTCTCTCTGCATCGGATGGCCAAGGGGGGTTATTGCAGGATGCCTCGATGTTGAGGCATCACTGCAATAACCGGAAAGCAGCTGGAAGCGAGCAGGATCGCTTCCAGCTGCTTTCCAGACCAAGGACGTACGCCACACGTCCTCGGTCATTAAGTGTATTTTTTTAGAGGACGTGTGGCGTACGTCCTTGGTCGTTAAGGGGTTAAAGGGACATTAAACCCATTTTTTTTTTATTTAATGATTCAGATAGAGCATGCAATTTTAAGTAACTTTCTAGTTTACTCCTATTATCAATTTTTCTACGCTTTCTTGCTATCATTATTTGAAAAGCAGGAATGTAAACTTAGGAGCCGGTCCATTTTTGGTTCAGCAGCTAGGTGATTGGTGGCTAAATATACCCACCAATAAGCAAGCGCTATCCAGGGTGCTGAACCAAAAATGGTTCATCTGAATCATGGAAGAAAAACATTTGTAGTATCCCTTTAAATACATTTCTGAGTAAAAATTGTGCTTTTCCCATGATCCCTAAACAGGACAAAAAAAGTGTAACCTAGGATTTCAAAATGCTGCAAATTGCCTAAACCAGCAGTTTGATTTGATACATTTGTAGGTTACAGGACTCGCTTTCTGGCCTGTCTAGGAAGCGTGGGCTCAGCAAAATATTTATGCAAATCAAGGTGTCCCTTAAAGGGCCACTAAACCCAAAATCTTTCTTTCATGATTCAGATAGAGAATAGAAATTTAAACAACATTACAATTTACTTCCATTATTTATTTTGCTTCATTTTTTAGATATCCTTAGTTGAAGAAAAAGCAATGCACATGGTGAGCCAATCACACGAGGCTTCTATGTGCAGCAACCAATCAGCAGCTAGTGAGCATATCTAGATATGATTTTCATCAAAGAATATCAAGAGAATAAAACAAATTAGATAATATAAGTAAATTAGAAAGATGTTTAAAATTGCATTCTCTTTCTAAATCATAAAAGAAAAAATGTGGGTGGAATATCCCTTTAAGTGTCTGCTTGCTGTATTACACACAACGTTGCACTCAGCACAGGGCTTAGTTAGTGGGTCTATTTATTAATTAAGAAAAAAAATGTTCAAGAACAGGACTAGAAATAAAATGTGACACTAGTAGATATGAGATTTGTGATCTGACAATTTCCTGATCTACTGAGAATGCTCGCCCAAGTGTTCTGTTTCATATGATTTGTATCAACTGAAAGGAAACAAAAAGATGCACAGATAGAAGAAGAATATCTGGTATTAGTTCTCAGGCACAGTTTGTTGTAAAAGCTGTGAAAAGGAGATTAGATATTCAGAACAACTGCAATCAGTTCTGTTGCTAAATAAAGATCTCCCAGGTAGGTGGTGCAGTCATTCATTAGTTCAGTGTTTTTCAACCAGTGTGCCGTGGCACACTAGTGTGCCGTGAGAGATCCTCAGGTGTGCCACAGCAGACTGACAACAGTGTGACATATTTTTTAAACTTTGCTTGTTTTTTACTCCCAGTGCAGGGGTAGTTTGTAGGAGGCATGGCATAACAGCACAATACATACAGTATGTGTGTGTTTGTGTGTATGTGTATATATATATGCTGTATTAGGCTACAATGTGTGATTTTTTTAAAATTTTGGCATGGTGGTGTGCCACAGGATTTTTTAATGTAAAAAAGTGTGCCACGGCAAAAAAAAGGTTAAAAATCACTGCATTAGTTATGCTTGTATGCAGCATATGGGGGAAGTACAGAATGCAAAGGGCCATCAAACTCATATTTTATTAGATACATAGCAAAGATCAGCAACCAAGCACTACAAAATCGTTTTAAAAGCATTTCACTTTTTTTTTTTGCATTCCAGGGACACACCCTCAAAAAACATATCTCCTTTGCTGTGGGCAATTAGGACACATCTAAAACAAACTAATTACACTACACAAGCAGTAACTGTGTCAAATGCAGAAGTGTTAGGGTTCTAAGTATGGAGTTTTTGTTTTTTTAAATAACCCATAATTTTACATTTATGGGGAATTGAATTTGGCCTTTTTCATCCATTGAAAGCATAAGTCATTTTACCTGAATATCCATAGTACATCAGCAATTAAATACTAAACTTCAAAAGATCCGATATATATATTTGAAATTGAAACCATGCAAAAAAACAGAATTTATGTTTACCTGATAAATTACTTTCTCCAACGGTGTGTCCGGTCCACGGCGTCATCCTTACTTGTGGGACATTCTCCTCCCCAACAGGAAATGGCAAAGAGCCCAGCAAAGCTGGTCACATGATCCCCCCTAGGCTCCGCCTACCCCAGTCATTCGACCGACGTTAAGGAGGAATATTTGCATAGGAGAAACCATATGATACCGTGGTGACTGTAGTTAAAGAAAATAAATTATCAGACCTGATTAAAAAACCAGGGCGGGCCGTGGACCGGACACACCGTTGGAGAAAGTAATTTATCAGGTAAACATAAATTCTGTTTTCTCCAACATAGGTGTGTCTGGTCCACAGCGTCATCCTTACTTGTGGGAACCAATACCAAAGCTTTAGGACACGGATGAAGGGAGGGAGCAAATCAGGTCACCTAAATGGAAGGCACCACGGCTTGCAAAACCTTTCTCCCAAAAATAGCCTCAGAAGAAGCAAAAGTATCAAACTTGTAAAATTTGGTAAAAGTGTGCAGTGAAGACCAAGTCGCTGCCCTACATATCTGATCAACAGAAGCCTCGTTCTTGAAGGCCCATGTGGAAGCCACAGCCCTAGTGGAATGAGCTGTGATTCTGATGATGCTTTTAATCCAAAAAGAGAGAGAGGTAGAAGTTGCTTTTTGACCTCTCCTTTTACCAGAATAAACAACAAACAAGGAAGATGTTTGTCTAAAATCCTTTGTAGCATCTAAATAGAATTTTAGAGCGCGAACAACATCCAAATTGTGCAACAAACGTTCCTTCTTCGAAACTGGTTTCGGACACAAAGAAGGCACGACTATCTCCTGGTTAATGTTTTTGTTAGAAACAACTTTTGGAAGAAAACCAGGTTTAGTACGTAAAACCACCTTATCTGCATGGAACACCAGATAAGGAGGAGAACACTGCAGAGCAGATAATTCTGAAACTCTTCTAGCAGAAGAAATTGCAACCAAAAACAAAACTTTCCAAGATAATAACTTAATATCAACGGAATGTAAGGGTTCAAACGGAACCCCCTGAAGAACTGAAAGAACTAAGTTGAGACTCCAAGGAGGAGTCAAAGGTTTGTAAACAGGCTTGATTCTAACCAGAGCCTGAACAAAGGCTTGAACATCTGGCACAGCTGCCAGCTTTTTGTGAAGTAACACAGACAAGGCAGAAATCTGTCCCTTCAAGGAACTTGCAGATAATCCTTTCTCCAATCCTTCTTGAAGAAAGGATAGAATCTTAGGAATCTTTACCTTGTCCCAAGGGAATCCTTTAGATTCACACCAACAGATATATTTTTTCCATATTTTGTGGTAAATTTTTCTAGTTACAGGCTTTCTGGCCTGAACAAGAGTATCAATAACAGAATCTGAGAACCCTCGTTTTGATAAGATCAAGCGTTCAATCTCCAAGCAGTCAGCTGGAGTGAGACCAGATTCGGATGTTCGAACGGACCTTGAACAAGAAGGTCTCGTCTCAAAGGTAGCTTCCATGGTGGAGCCGATGACATATTCACCAGATCTGCATACCAAGTCCTGCGTGGCCACGCAGGAGCTATCAAGATCACCGACGCCCTCTCCTGATTGATCCTGGCTACCAGCCTGGGGATGAGAGGAAACGGCGGGAATACATAAGCTAGTTTGAAGGTCCAAGGTGCTACTAGTGCATCTACTAGAGTCGCCTTGGGATCCCTGGATCTGGACCCGTAGCAAGGAACCTTGAAGTTCTGACGAGAGGCCATCAGATCCATGTCTGGAATGCCCCACAGTTGAGTAATTTGGGCAAAGATTTCCGGATGGAGTTCCCACTCCCCCGGGTGTAATGTCTGACGACTCAGAAAATCCGCTTCCCAATTTTCCACTCCTGGGATGTGGATTGCAGACAGGTGGCAGGAGTGAGTCTCCGCCCATTGAATGATTTTGGTCACTTCTTCCATCGCCAGGGAACTCCTTGTTCCCCCCTGATGGTTGATGTACGCAACAGTCGTCATGTTGTCTGATTGAAACCGTATGAACTTGGCCTTTGCTAGCTGAGGCCAAGCCTTGAGAGCATTGAATATCGCTCTCAGTTCCAGAATATTTATCGGTAGAAGAGATTCTTCCCGAGACCAAAGACCCTGAGCTTTCAGGGATCCCCAGACCGCGCCCCAGCCCATCAGACTGGCGTCGGTCGTGACAATGACCCACTCTGGTCTGCGGAAGGTCATCCCTTGTGACAGGTTGTCCAGGGACAGCCACCAACGGAGTGAGTCTCTGGTCCTCTGATTTTCTTGTATCTTCGGAGACAAGTCTGTATAGTCCCCATTCCACTGACTGAGCATGCACAGTTGTAATGGTCTTAGATGAATGCGCGCAAAAGGAACTATGTCCATTGCCGCTACCATCAAACCTATTACTTCCATGCACTGCGCTATGGAAGGAAGAGGAACGGAATGAAGTGTTTGACAAGAGTTTAGAAGTTTCGTTTTTCTGGCCTCTGTCAGAAAAATCCTCATTTCTAAGGAGTCTATTATTGTTCCCAAGAAGGGAACCCTTGTCGACGGAGATAGAGAACTCTTTTCCACGTTCACTTTCCATCCGTGAGATCTGAGAAAGGCCAGGACTATGTCCGTGTGAGCCTTTGCTTGAGGAAGGGACGACGCTTGAATCAGAATGTCGTCCAAGTAAGGTACTACTGCAATGCCCCTTGGTCTTAGCACCGCTAGAAGGGACCCTAGTACCTTTGTGAAAATCCTTGGAGCAGTGGCTAATCCGAAAGGAAGCGCCACGAACTGGTAATGCTTGTCCAGGAATGCGAACCTTAGGAACCGATGATGTTCCTTGTGGATAGGAATATGTAGATACGCATCCTTTAAATCCACCGTGGTCATGAATTGACCTTCCTGGATGGAAGGAAGAATTGTTCGAATGGTTTCCATTTTGAACGATGGAACCTTGAGAAACTTGTTTAAGATCTTGAGATCTAAGATTGGTCTGAACGTTCCCTCTTTTTTGGGAACTATGAACAGATTGGAGTAGAACCCCATCCCTTGTTCTCCTAATGGAACAGGATGAATCACTCCCATTTTTAACAGGTCTTCTACACAATGTAAGAATGCCTGTCTCTTTATGTGGTCTGAAGACAATTGAGACCTGTGGAACCTCCCCCTTGGGGGAAGTCCCTTGAATTCCAGAAGATAACCTTGGGAGACTATTTCTAGTGCCCAAGGATCCAGAACATCTCTTGCCCAAGCCTGAGCGAAGAGAGAGAGTCTGCCCCCCACCAGATCCGGTCCCGGATCGGGGGCCAACATTTCATGCTGTCTTGGTAGCAGTGGCAGGTTTCTTGGCCTGCTTTCCCTTATTCCAGCCTTGCATTGGTCTCCAGGCTGGCTTGGCTTGAGAAGTATTACCCTCTTGCTTAGAGGACGTAGCACTTGTGGCTGGTCCGTTTCTACGAAAGGGACGAAAATTAGGTTTATTTTTGGCCTTGAAAGACCTATCCTGAGGAAGGGCGTGGCCCTTACCCCCAGTGATATCAGAGATAATCTCTTTCAAGTCAGGGCCAAACAGCGTTTTCCCCTTGAAAGGAATGTTAAGGAGTTTGTTCTTGGAAGACGCATCCGCTGACCAAGATTTCAACCAAAGCGCTCTGCGCGCCACAATAGCAAACCCAGAATTCTTCGCCGCTAACCTAGCCAATTGCAAAGTGGCGTCTAGGGTGAAAGAATTAGCCAATTTGAGAGCACGGATTCTGTCCATAATCTCCTCATAAGGAGGAGAATCACTATCGATCGCCTTTACTAGCTCATCGAACCAGAAACACGCGGCTGTAGTGACAGGGACAATGCATGAAATTGGTTGTAGAAGGTAACCTTGCTGAACAAACATCTTTTTAAGCAAACCTTCTAATTTTTTATCCATAGGATCTTTGAAAGCACAACTATCTTCTATGGGTATAGTGGTGCGTTTGTTTAAAGTAGAAACCGCTCCCTCGACCTTGGGGACAGTCTGCCATAAGTCCTTTCTGGGGTCGACCATAGGAAACAATTTTTTAAATATGGGGAGAGGGACGAAAGGTATACCAGGCCTTTCCCATTCTTTATTTACAATGTCCGCCACCCGCTTGGGTATAGGAAAAGCTTCTGGGAGCCCCGGGACCTCTAGGAACTTGTCCATTTTACATAGTTTCTCTGGGATGATCAAATTCTCACAATCATCCAGAGTGGATAATACCTCCTTAAGCAGAGCGCGGAGATGTTCCAACTTAAATTTAAATGTAATCACATCGGGTTCAGCTTGTTGAGAAATTTTCCCTGAATCTGAAATTTCTCCCTCAGACAAAACCTCCCTGGCCCCCTCAGACTGGTGTAGGGGCATTTCAGAACCATTATCATCAGCGTCCTCATGCTCTTCAGTATCTAAAACAGAGCAGTCGCGCTTACGCTGATAAGTGGGCATTTTGGCTAAAATGTTTTTGATAGAATTATCCATTACAGCCGTTAATTGTTGCATAGTAAGGAGTATTGGCGCGCTAGATGTACTAGGGGCCTCCTGAGTGGGCAAGACTCGTGTAGACGAAGGAGGGAATGATGCAGTACCATGCTTACTCCCCTCACTTGAGGAATCATCTTGGGCATCATTTTCAGTGTCACATAAATCACATTTATTTAAATGAGAAGGAACCTTGGCTTCCCCACATTCAGAACACAGTCTATCTGGTAGTTCAGACATGTTAAACAGGCATAAACTTGATAACAAAGTACAAAAAACGTTTTAAAATAAAACCGTTACTGTCACTTTAAATTTTAAACTGAACACACTTTATTACTGCAATTGCGAAAAAGTATGAAGGAATTGTTCAAAATTCACCAAAATTTCACCACAGTGTCTTAAAGCCTTAAAAGTATTGCACACCAAATTTGGAAGCTTTAACCCTTAAAATAACGGAACCGGAGCCGTTTTTAACTTTAACCCCTTTACAGTCCCTGGTATCTGCTTTGCTGAGACTCAACCAAGCCCAAAGGGGAATACAATACCAAATGACGCCTTCAGAAAGTCTTTTCTATGTATCAGAGCTCCTCACACATGCGACTGCATGTCATGCTTCTCAAAAACAAGTGCGCAATACCGGCGCGAAAATGAGGCTCTGCCTATGATTAGGGAAAGCCCCTAGAGAATAAGGTGTCTAAAACAGTGCCTGCCGATATTATTTTACAAAAATACCCAGATTAAATGATTCCTCAAGGCTAAATATGTGTAATATATGAATCGATTTAGCCCAGAAAATGTCTACAGTCTTAATAAGCCCTTGTGAAGCCCTTATTTACTGTCTGAATAAAAATGGCTTACCGGATCCCATAGGGAAAATGACAGCTTCCAGCATTACATCGTCTTGTTAGAATGTGTCATACCTCAAGCAGCAAAAGACTGCTCACTGTTCCCCCAACTGAAGTTAATTCCTCTCAACAGTCCTGTGTGGAACAGCCATGGATTTTAGTAACGGTTGCTGAAATCATTTTCCTCTTACAAACAGAAATCTTCATCTCTTTTCTGTTTCAGAGTAAATAGTACATACCAGCACTATTTTAAAATAACAAACTCTTGATTGAATAATAAAAACTACAGTTAAACACTAAAAAACTCTAAGCCATCTCCGTGGAGATGTTGCCTGTACAACGGCAAAGAGAATGACTGGGGTAGGCGGAGCCTAGGGGGGATCATGTGACCAGCTTTGCTGGGCTCTTTGCCATTTCCTGTTGGGGAGGAGAATGTCCCACAAGTAAGGATGACGCCGTGGACCGGACACACCTATGTTGGAGAAAAAAAGTTTTGTACGTTTAACCCTTTAGCTTTACCTTTATACCATTTCTTGCATTGCTAATGTATTGTATTTATATTTGTATTCATTAAGTACACTGACAGTGGTTATAAATCATTTATACATGAGACAATATCACATAGGCACAAACACATAGCAATACACCACATCTTATGTAATTCCTCTGACTATTTCTAGCTAAATAACTCATTACTTGACAAACAGCAGAGTGTATACAAATTTTATCAAGGAAAAATTACGTGGTTCTGTATTAAATAACTCCAATATACAGAGAGAAAACAGAATTTATGCTTACCTGATAAATTTCTCTCTTGTGATGTATCGAGTCCACGGATTCATCCATACTTGTGGGATATTCTCCTTCCCAACAGGAAGTGGCAGAGAGAGCACCCACAGCAGAGCTGTCTATATAGCTCCTCCCTTAGCTCCACCCCCCAGTCATTCGACCGAAGGCTAGGAAGAAAAAGGAGAAACTATAGGGTGCAGTGGTGACTGAAGTTTTTTTAAAGAAAAATATACTACCTCTCTTAAATAGACAGGGCAGGCCGTGGACTCGATACATCACAAGAGAAAGAAATTTATCAGGTAAGCATAAATTCTGCTTTCTCTTGTAAGATGTATCGAGTCCACGGATTCATCCATACTTGTGGGATACCAATACCAAAGCTTTAGGACACGGATGAAGATAGGGAAAAGACAGGTACCTTAAACGGAAGGCACCACTGCTTGTAGAACCTGTCTCCCAAAAATAGTATTGAATTTGTAAAATTTGGTAAAAAGTATGAAGCGAAGACCAAGTCGCCACCTTACAAATCTGTTCAATAGAAGCCTCATTTTTAAAAGACCATGTGGAAGCCACTGCTCTAGTAGAATGAGCAGTAATTCTTTCAGGAGGCTGCTGGCCAGAAGTCTCATAAGCCAAACAGATGATGCTTTTCAACCAAAAGGAAAGAGGTAGCCGTAGCCTTTTGACCTTTCCGTTTACCAGAATAAACAACAAACAAACAATGAAGATGTTTGACGGAAATCTTTAGTTGCTTGTAAGTAGAACTTTAAAGCACGAACCACATCAAGATTGTGCAACAGACGTTCCTTCTTTGATGAAGGATTAGGAGACAGTGAAGGAACAACAATCTCCTGATTGATATTCCTATTAGAAACAACCTTAGGAAGAAACCCAGGTTTGGTACGCAAAACCACCTTATCTGCATGGAAAACAAGGTAAGGTGAATCACACTGTAAAGCAGATAACTCAGAAACTCTTCGAGCCGAAGAGATAGCTACTAAAAACAAAACTTTCCAAGATAGAAGCTTAATATCTATGGAATGCATAGGTTCAAACGGAACCCCTTGAAGAACTTTAAGAACTAAGTTTAGGCTCCATGGCGGAGCAACAGGTTTAAATACAGGCTTGATCCTAACCAAGGCCTGACTAAAGGCTTGAACGTCTGGGGCATCTGCCAGACGTTTGTGTAAAGGAATAGACAAAGCCGATATTTGTCCTTTTAAGGAACTAACTGATAATCCCTTCTCCAATCCTTCTTGAAGAAAGGACAATATTCTAGGAGTCCTAATCTTACTCCATGAGTAACCCTTGGATTCACACCAATAAAAATATTTGCGCCAAATCTTATGATGGATCTTCCTGGTGACAGGCTTTCTAGCTTGAATCAGGGTATCAATGACTCAGAGAAACCACGCTTTGATAGAATAAGGCGTTCAATCTCCAAGCAGTCAGATGCAGAGAAATTGGATTTGGATGCGTGAATAGACCTTGGATTAGAAGGTCCTGCCTCATTGGCAGAGTCCACGGTGTAACCGATGACATGTCCACTAGGTCTGCATACCAAGTCCTGCGTGGCCACGCAGGTGCTATCAGAATCACCGAAGCTCTCTCCTGCTTGATTCTGGCAACCAGACGTGGGAGGAGAGGAAACGGTGGAGAGGAAACGGTGAATACATAGGCCAGAATGAAGGACCAGGGCACTGCTAGAGCATCTATCAGTACCGCCTGGGGATCCCGGGTTCTGGACCCGTAAAAAGGAACTTTGGCATTCTGACAGGACGCCATCAGATCCAATTCTGGTGTGCCCCATAGCTGAGTCAGCTGGGCAAATACCTCCGGATGGAGCTCCCACTCCCCCGGATGAAAAGTCTGACGACTTAGGAAATCCGCCTCCCAGTTCTCTACTCTTGGGATATGGATTGCTGAGAGATGGCAAGAGTGATCCTCCGCCCATCGGATTATTTTGGTTACCTCCATCATTGCTAGAGAACTCTGTGTTCCTCCTTGATGATTGATATAAGCTACAGTCGTGATGTTGTCCGACTGAAATCGGATGAATTTGGCCGCAGCAAGCTGGGGCCACGCCAGAAGAGTATTGAATATCGCTCTCAGTTCTAGAATGTTTATCGGGATGAGAGTTTCCTCCTGAGACCATAAGCCCTGTGCTTTCAGGGAGTTCCAGACTGCACCCCAGCCTAACAGGCTGGCATCTGTCGTTACTATGAGCCACTCTGGCCTGCGGAAACACATTCCCTGAGACAGGTGGTCCTGAGACAACCACCAGAGAAGAGAATCTCTGGTGGTCTGGTCCAGATGCAGTTGAGGAGATAAATCTGCAAAATCCCCATTCCACTATTTGAGCATGCATAGTTGCAGTGGTCTGAGGTGTAGGCGGGCAAAAGGGACTATGTCCATTGCCGCTACCATGAGTCCGATTACCTCCATGCACTGAGCCACTGATGGCCGAGGAATGGAATGAAGAGCTCAGCAAGTGGTTAAGAGTTTTGATTTTCTGACCTCCGTCAGAAATATTTTCATTTCTACCGAGTCTATTGGAGTCCCTAGGAAAGAAACTCTTGTGAGAGGGAAGAGAGAACTCTTTATGTTCACCTTCCACCCGTGAGATCTCAGAAAAGCCAACACGATGTCCGTGTGAGACTTGGCTAGTAGGAAAGTCGACGCCTGAATTAAGATGTCGTCTAGATAAGGCACCACTGCTATGCCCCGCGGCCTTAGAACCGCCAAAAGGGACCCTAGCACCTTTGTGAAAATTCTGGGAGCCGTGGCCAACCCGAATGAAAGGGCCACAAACTGGTAATGCCTGTCCAGAAAGGCGAATCTGAGGAATTGATGATGATCTCTGTGAATAGGGATGTGTAGATACGCATCCTTTAAGTCCACGGTAGTCATATATTGACCCTCCTGGATCAGAGGTAGAATAGTCCGAATAGTCTCCATCTTGAAAGATGGTACTCTGAGGAACTTGTTTAGAATTTTGAGATGCAAGATTGGTCTGAAAGTTCCCTCTTTTTTGGGAAACACAAACAGGTTTGAGTAAAACCCTAGCCCTTGTTCCGCTTTTGGAACAGGGCGGATCACTCCCATGGTATGTAGGTGTTCTACACAGCGTAAGAACACCTCTCTCTTTGTCTAGTTTGCAGACAATTGAGAAGTGTGAAACCTCCCCCTTGGGGGAGAGTCTTTGAAGTCCAGAAGATATCCCTGGGACAAAATTTCTAAAGCCCAGGAATCGTGGACATCTCTTGCCCAAGCCTGAGCGAAGAGAGAGAGTCTGCCCCCTACTAGATCCGGTCCCGGATCGGGGGCTACCCCATCATGCTGTCTTAGAGGCAGCTGCAGACTGCTTGGCCTGTTTGCCCTTGTTCCAAGCCTGGTTAGGTCTCCAGACTGACTTGGATTGGGCAAAATTCCCCTCTTGCTTTGCAGCAGGGGAAGCTGAAGGGGGACCACCCTTGAAATTCCGAAAGGAACGAAAATTATTTTGTATGGTCCTCAATTTATTTGTCTTATCCTGAGGGAGAGCATGGCCTTTCCCTCCAGTGATGTCTGAAATAATCTCTTTCAGTTCAGGCCCGAATAGGGTCTTTCCTTTGAAAGGGATGTTCAAAAGTTTAGATTTTGATGATACATCAGCAGACCAGGAGTTAAGCCATAACGCCCTGCGTGCTAAAATGGCAAAAACTGAATTCTTTGCCGCTGACTTAGCCAGTTGGAAAGCGGCATCTGTAATGAAAGAATTAGCCAACTTAAGAGCCTTAATTCTATCCATAATATCCTCTAATGGAGTCTCCATCTGAAGAGCCTCTTCTAGAGCCTCAAACCAGAAAGCAGCTGCAGTAGTTACAGGAACAATGCACGCAATAGGTTGGAGAAGAAAACCTTGATGAACAAAAATTTTCTTCAGGAGACCCTCTAATTTTTTAGCCATAGGATCTTTGAAAGCACAACTGTCTTCGATAGGTATAGTTGTACGTTTAGACAGAGTAGAAATAGCTCCCTCCACCTTAGGAACCGTCTGCCACGAGTCCCGCATGGTGTCAGATATGGGAAACATTTTCTTAAAAACAGGAGGGGAAGCAAACGGAATACCTGGTTTATCCCACTCCTTAGTAACAATATTCACAATCCTCTTAGGGACTGGAAAAACATCAGTGTAAACAGGAACCTCTAAGTATTTATCCATTTTACACAATTTCTCTGGAACCACTATGGGGTCACAATCATCTAGAGTCGCTAATACCTCCCTGAGCAATAAGCAGAGGTGTTCAAGCTTAAATTTAAAGGCCGTCATGTCAAAATCTGTCTGAGGGAGCGTCTTTCCTGAATCAGAAATTTCTCCCTCAGATAACAAATCCCTTACCCCTACTTCAGAACATTGTGAGGGTATATCAGATACGGCTACTAAAGCGTCAGACTGCTCAGCTTTACTTAACCCAGAGCTGTCACGCTTTCCTTGTAAACCAGGCAGTTTAGAAAAAACCTCTGTGAGGGTTTTAGTCATAACTGTGGCCATGTCTTGTAAAGTAAATGAATTAGACGCATTAGAAGTACTTGGCGTCACTTGTGCGGGCGTTACTGGTTGTGACACTTGGGGAGAGCTAGATGTCAAAAACTAATTTCCTTCTGTCTGAGAATCATCTATTGCTATATTTTTCATTGCTAAAATATGTTCTTTATAATTTATAGACATATCAGTGCAAGTGGGACACATTCTTAGAGGGGGTTCCACAATGGCTTCTAAACACATTAAACAAGGATTTTCCTTAGTGTCAGACATGTTAAACAGGCTAGTAATGAAACAAGCAAGCTTGGAAAACACTTTATTCAAAGTAAATAATACTTAGAAAAAACGGTACTGTGCCTTTAAGAGAAAAAAAGCTGCACAAACTCTGCAAAACAGTGTAAAAGAGCAGTAAACTCAATGAAATTTTTACAGTAGCATCATAAAGCCTTAGTAACTTTGCACAGCTATGCAAATAAACAATTAACCCCTTAATGTAAAAACTGGATTGACAAAACGTCAAAAACCGGTAAAAAAACGTCCAGCACCTTGCCACAGCTGTGCTGTGGCGCCTACCTGCCCTTTATGAACAATTTGTGGGGAAAAAAACCTTCTTTACAGCCCTCAAACACAGCAGGACCCTCTGGAGAAGCAGTTGGATATCTCTAAGGAAAAGAAACTGCGCAACTGAAGCGCGAAAATAGGCCCCTCCCACCACACTCGATGTCATGGGGCCTAAAGGAAATACAACAGAGCGTTTCCTAAACTAGCCATGTGGGTTAATAACCCTTAAACAAGCCACAAAGACCCCTTAAAGTCCCTAAAAAAAAAAACGTTATTGCAATAATAATAATAAAAACGTTTTTCCTTATCAGTGTCACCAGTAACTAATGAGCCCTTTGCGCAAGCTGGGATTCTTACTAAGTATCCTCATGTGGATATTGTCAGCCTTTTCTAGAATTAATAATAAAGAAAAGTCCGGAGCCGCAGCAGTAAACTTTAGAATGTTTATTTAACAAATAAAACAGGTCTGGTAACAGATAAACACTGACATGCCCTTCAGTTATGATAAGCTTACGCGTTTCGGCATTATCGCCGTATTCATAGCTCTCAAGGTTCCTTAAAACTGTTAGGCTTAATAAAGGAATTAAAACCACCGGATTGGCTGATGGGCATTAATTGTTTAACTCATTCATGTCCTGTAAGTTTCAGGATTCCCTGTTAACATAAACTGTTACCATTGTAAATTACCTGTGGGTCAAATAAAGAACTTAACTACTATAAAGGAAAAGAATGGGGTTCAAACCCCCTAGTGTTAAACGTATATATATATATATATATATACTAAACATTACCAAGCTAATGCTAGCTATTTCTCTAATCACATCAAAAAATTATTAAACATACTTTAAACCTTAATGTTCACTGACTGCTTGCTTCTTATTCTAAATAGAATGTATAATATATTAAAATTCTATTTGAAAATATACATATGTTCTTCTTGAAAATATGTTCTATTTAAAGACGTACCATGCAAACCATATTCCCAGATACCCCCGTATTCCTATGCTGAAGCATGTAAGACACTATATTGTTGGTTTTTGAAATTTATGAGAAAATATTATATTCATATTTCTCAATTTTCCCAAATACTTATTGAGCTAAAAACATAATTTATGCTTACCTGATAAATTCCTTTCTTCTGTTGTGTGATCAGTCCACGGGTCATCATTACTTCTGGGATATTATCTGCTCCCCTACAGGAAGTGCAAGAGGATTCACCCAGCAGAGTTGCTATATAGCTCCTCCCCTCTACGTCACCTCCAGTCATTCGACCAAAGACCAACGAGAAAGGAGAAGCCAAGGGTGTAGTGGTGACTGAATTATAATTTAAAAAATATGTACCTGCCTTAAAAAACAGGGCGGGCCGTGGACTGATCACACAACAGAAGAAAGGAATTTATCAGGTAAGCATAAATTATGTTTTCTTCTGTTATGTGTGATCAGTCCACGGGTCATCATTACTTCTGGGATACCAATACCAAAGCAAAAGTACACGGATGACGGGAGGGATAGGCAGGCTCATTATACAGAAGGAACCACTGCCTGAAGAACCTTTCTCCCAAAAATAGCCTCCGAAGAAGCAAAAGTGTCAAATTTGTAAAATTTGGAAAAAGTATGAAGCGAAGACCAAGTTGCAGCCTTGCAAATCTGTTCAACAGAGGCCTCATTCTTAAAGGCCCAAGTGGAAGCCACAGCTCTAGTAGAATGAGCTGTAATTCTTTCAGGAGGCTGCTGTCCAGCAGTCTCATAGGCTAAACGTATTATGCTACGAAGCCAAAAAGAGAGAGAGGTAGCAGAAGCTTTTTGACCTCTCCTCTGTCCAGAATAAACGACAAACAGGGAAGAAGTTTGGCGAAAATCTTTAGTTGCCTGCAAGTAGAACTTGAGGGCACGAACTACATCCAGATTGTGTAGAAGACGTTCCTTCTTTGAAGAAGGATTTGGACACAAGGAGGGAACAACAATCTCTTGATTGATATTCCTGTTAGAGACAACCTTAGGTAAGAACCCAGGTTTAGTACGCAGAACTACCTTGTCTGAGTGAAAGATCAGATAAGGAGAATCACAATGTAGGGCTGATAACTCAGAGACTCTTCGAGCCGAGGAAATAGCCATTAAAAATAGAACTTTCCAAGATAACAATCTTATATCAATGGAATGAAGGGGTTCAAACGGAACACCCTGTAAAACGTTAAGAACTAAGTTTAAACTCCATGGCGGAGCAACAGTTTTAAACACAGGCTTGATCCTAGCTAAAGCCTGACAAAAGGCCTGGATGTCTGAATTTTCTGACAGACGCCTGTGTAACAAGATGGACAGAGCTGAGATCTGTCCCTTTAATGAGCTAGCCGATAAACCCTTTTCTAAACCTTCTTGTAGAAAAGACAATATCCTAGGAATCCTAACCTTACTCCAGGAGTAATCTTTGGATTCACACCAGTATAGGTATTTACGCCATATTTTATGGTAAATCTTTCTGGTAACAGGCTTCCTAGCCTGTATCAGGGTATCAATAACCGACTCAGAAAACCCACGTTTTGATAAAATCAAGCGTTCAATTTCCAAGCAGTCAGCTTCAGAGAAGTTAGACTTTGATGTTTGAATGGACCCTGAATCAGAAGGTCCTGTCTTAGAGGTAGAGACCACGGCGGACAGGATGACATGTCCACTAGATCTGCATACCAAGTCCTGCGCGGCCATGCAGGCGCTATTAGAATCACTGATGCTCTCTCCTGTTTGATTTTGGCAATCAATCGAGGAAGCAGCGGGAAGGGTGGAAACACATAAGCCATCCTGAAGTTCCAAGGTGCTGTCAAAGCATCTATCAGAACCGCTCCCGGATCCCTGGATCTGGATCCGTAGCGAGGAAGTTTGGCGTTCTGGCGAGACGCCATGAGATCTATCTCTGGTTTGCCCCAACGTCGAAGTATTTGGGCAAAGACCTCCGGATGAAGTTCCCACTCCCCCGGATGAAGAGTCTGGCGACTCAAGAAATCCGCCTCCCAGTTCTCCACTCCCGGGATGTGGATTGCTGACAGGTGGCAAGAGTGAGACTCTGCCCAGCGAATTATCTTTGATACTTCTATCATTGCTAGGGAGCTTCTTGTCCCTCCCTGATGGTTGATGTAAGCTACAGTCGTGATGTTGTCCGACTGAAACCTGATGAACCCCCGAGTCTTTAACTGGGGCCAAGCTAGAAGGGCATTGAGAACTGCTCTCAATTCCAGAATGTTTATTGGCAGGAGACTTTCCTCCTGACTCCATTGTCCCTGAGCCTTCAGAGAATTCCAGACAGCGCCCCAACCTAGAAGGCTGGCGTCTGTTGTTACAATTGTCCAGTCCGGCCTGCTGAAAGGCATCCCCCTGGACAGATGTGGCCGAGAAAGCCACCATAGAAGAGAGTTTCTGGTCTCTTGATCCAGATTCAGAGTGGGGGACAAATCTGAGTAATCCCCATTCCACTGACTCAGCATGCACAATTGCAGCGGTCTGAGATGTAGGCGTGCAAAGGGTACTATGTCCATTGCTGCTACCATTAAGCCGATCACCTCCATGCATTGAGCTACTGACGGGAGTTGAATGGAATGAAGGACACGGCATGCATTTAGAAGCTTTGTTAATCTGTCTTCTGTCAGATAAATCTTCATTTCTACAGAATCTATAATAGTCCCCAAGAATGGAACCCTTGTGAGAGGCAAGAGAGAACTCTTCTTTTCGTTCACTTTCCATCCATGCGACCTTAGAAATGCCAGAACTAACTCTGTATGAGACTTGGCAGTTTGAAAGCTTGAAGCTTGTATCAGAATGTCGTCTAGGTACGGAGCTACCGAAATTCCTCGCGGTCTCAGAACCGCTAGAAGGGCACCCAGAACCTTTGTGAAAATTCTTGGAGCCGTAGCCAATCCGAATGGAAGGGCTACAAACTGGTAATGCCTGTCTAAGAAGGCAAACCTTAGATATCGGTAATGATCTTTGTGAATCGGTATGTGAAGGTAAGCATCCTTTAAATCCACTGTGGTCATGTACTGACCCTTTTGGATCATGGGTAAGATTGTCCGAATAGTTTCCATTTTGAACGATGGAACTCTTAGGAATTTGTTTAGGATCTTTAAATCCAAGATTGGCCTGAAAGTTCCCTCTTTTTTGGGAACCACAAACAGGTTTGAGTAAAACCCTTGTCCTTGTTCCGACCGCGGAACCGGATGGATCACTCCCATTAATAATAGATCTTGTACACAGCGTAGAAACGCGTCTTTCTTTATTTGGTTTGTTGACAACCTTGACAGATGAAATCTCCCTCGTGGGGGAGATAATTTGAAGTCTAGAAGGTATCCCTGAGATATGATCTCTAGCGCCCAGGGATCCTGGACATCTCTTGCCCAAGCCTGGGCGAAGAGAGAGAGTCTGCCCCCCACTAGATCCGGTCCCGGATCGGGGGCCCTCGGTTCATGCTGTCTTAGGGGCAGCAGCAGGTTTTCTGGCCTGCTTGCCCTTATTCCAGGACTGGTTAGGTTTCCAGCCTTGTCTGTAACGAGCAACAGCTCCTTCCTGTTTTGGTGCAGTGGAAGTTGATGCTGCACCTGCTTTGAAATTCCGAAAGGGACGAAAATTAGACTGTCTAGCCTTAGCTTTGGCTTTGTCTTGAGGTAGAGCGTGGCCCTTACCTCCTGTAATGTCAGCGATAATTTCTTTCAAACCGGGCCCAAATAAAGTTTGCCCCTTGAAAGGTATATTAAGTAATTTGGACTTAGAAGTTACATCAGCCGACCAGGATTTTAGCCACAGCGCCCTACGTGCCTGAATGGCGAATCCTGAATTCTTAGCCGTAAGTTTGGTTAAATGTACTACGGCCTCCGAAATGAATGAATTAGCTAGTTTAAGGACTCTAAGCCTGTCCGTAATGTCGTCCAGCGTAGCGGAACTAAGGTTCTCTTCCAGAGACTCAATCCAAAATGCTGCCGCAGCCGTAATCGGCGCGATGCATGCAAGGGGTTGCAATATAAAACCTTGTTGAACAAACATTTTCTTAAGGTAACCCTCTAATTTTTTATCCATAGGATCTAAAAAAGCACAGCTATCCTCCACCGGGATAGTGGTGCGCTTAGCTAAAGTAGAAACTGCTCCCTCCACCTTAGGGACCGTTTGCCATAAGTCCCGTGTGGTGGCGTCTATTGGAAACATCTTTCTAAATATTGGAGGGGGTGAGAACGGCACACCGGGTCTATCCCACTCCTTAGTAACAAATTCAGTTAATCTCTTAGGTATAGGAAAAACGTCAGTACTCGCCGGTACCGCAAAGTATTTATCCAACCTACACATTTTCTCTGGTATTGCAACAGTGTTACAATCGTTAAGAGCCGCTAAGACCTCCCCTAGTAATACACGGAGGTTTTCCAATTTAAATTTAAAATTTGAAATATCTGAATCCAATCTGCTTGGATCAGAACCGTCACCTACAGAATGAAGCTCTCCGTCCTCATGCTCTGCAAGCTGTGACGCAGTATCAGACATGGCCCTAGAATTATCAGCGCACTCTGTTCTCACCCCAGAGTGATCACGCTTGCCTCTTAGTTCTGGTAACTTAGCCAAAACTTCAGTCATAACAGTAGCCATATCTTGTAATGTTATCTGTAATGGCTGCCCAGATGTACTAGGCGCCATAATATCACGCACCTCCCGGGCGGGAGACGCAGGTACTGACACGTGAGGCGAGTTAGACGGCATAACTCTCCCCTCGCTGTTTGGTGAAATTTGTTCAATTTGTACAGATTGGCTTTTATTTAAAGTAGCATCAATACAGTTAGTACATAAATTTCTATTGGGCTCCACCTTGGCATTGGAACAAATGACACAGGTATCTTCCTCTGAATCAGACATGTTTAACACACTAGCAATAAACATGCAACTTGGTTACAATCTTATTTAACAAAAACGTACTGTGCCTCAAAGAAGCACTAAACGATTAAATGACAGTTGAAATAATGAACTGAAAAACAGTTATAGCATCACTCTTTAAAAACAACACAACTTGTTAGCAAAGGTTTGTTCCCATTAGTAAAGCAACACTAATTAAATTTTAAACATAAAAATCACAGAGCAACGTTTTAAAACACAGTCACTACATAAATCTCACAGCTCTGCTGAGAGAATCTACCTCCCTTCAAAGAAGTTTGAAGACCCCTGAGTTCTGTTAGAGATGAACCGGATCATGCAGAAAATACAAGTGTAACTGACTGGAAATTTTTTGATGCGTAGCAAAGAGCGCCAAAAACGGCCCCTCCCCCTCACACACAGCAGTGAGAGAGAAACGAAACTGTCATAATCAAAACAAGCAAACTGCCAAGTGGAAAAATAATGCCCAAATATTTATTCACTCAGTACCTCAGAAATGCAAACGATTCTACATTCCAGCAAAAACGTTTAACATGAATTAAATACCTATTAAAAGGTTTAATGTACTTTTACAGAGTAATTCCGGTGAAATACCATCCCCAGAATACTGAAGTGTAGAGTATACATACATGTCATTATAACGGTATAGCAGGATTTTCTCATCAATTCCATTCAGAAAATAAAAACTGCTACATACCTCAATGCAGATTCAACTGCCCGCTGTCCCCTGATCTGAAGCTTTTACCTCCCTCAGATGGCCGAGAAACAGCAATATGATCTTAACTACTCCGGTTAAAATCATAAGAAAAACTCTGGTAGATTCTTCTTCAAACTCTGCCAGAGAAGTAATAACACGCTCCGGTGCTATTGTAAAATAACAAACTTTTGATTGAAGTTATAAAAACTAAGTATAATCACCATAGTCCTCTCACACCTCCTATCTAGTCTTTGGGTGCAAGAGAATGACTGGAGGTGACGTAGAGGGGAGGAGCTATATAGCAACTCTGCTGGGTGAATCCTCTTGCACTTCCTGTAGGGGAGCAGATAATATCCCAGAAGTAATGATGACCCGTGGACTGATCACACATAACAGAAGAAAGAAAAACAATTAGGTACTTGTTATCTGAACTTAATTTGCTCTAATAGTGCATAATAAAACATTATCAATAATATATTAAAGGGGCCCTACAAGATTATTTCATAAAGGATGTACTATCCTCTACAAATATATATCATAAAGGATGTGCTATATTGGCCTGTTGCATGCTTACAGCCAGTGGTTTATGAGGTCATAGGCTGAGTTTAGCCCTGTAGGATGTCTTGTTTTTAATTGGAAAATCCAAAAAATCTCTCTTCGTGCAAGTGCTGTCTTCCTATCCCCCCCTCTTCGACCAGCCTTAACACTCTCTATTATGGTCCACCCAAAGCTTGAATTATTTTTATTATGGACCAATTTGAAGTGCTGGACGAGTGGGGTTGTTAGGGTACCAGCCTTGATATCGGAGAGATGTTCTCTAATACGTGCTCTGGTCTCCCTTGTGGTCATCCCTATGTACTGCAAACTACAGGTCACACAGCTTGCCAGGTAGACTGTGAATGTATTTCTGCAATTCATGCATTCTCTGTGGTCGTAGTGTTTCTGTGTAGCACTACTTGTGAAACCTTCACCTATCTGTAGATGTTCACATGCTTTGCATGTGATGTTGCTACATCTGTAGACTCCTTTGAATCTGAGCCAAGAGCTTGTCACCTCTCTTGGTGCCTCTTTAAGTTGTGTGGGGGCCAATATGTTTCCTACAGAGACCCCTCTTCTGAAGGAGCATCTGCATCCTTTGTCCACAAATGCTGATAAAGTTTCATCAGCCGCTAACATTTTAAAGTGTTTTCTCACCATTTGGCAAATCTCATTATACTGTGTGCTGTAATCAGTAACAAAGTATATGTCCCCACTTTTTTTAGTCCTTTGTTCTCTTTTTTCCAATAGTGTCTCTCTGCTGGAAGCCAAAACTTCTTTTCTGACTCTATTAATGACTTGTGGTTTATAACCTCTCTTCAAAAGTCGTTCAGACAATTGTTCTGCATGTTTTTCATACTGGTCATTATTACTACAGTTTCGTTTTAATCTGGTGAACTGGCCTTTGGCCACAGATCTGAACACTTGTTTGGGATGACTGCTCCTGGCATGGAGGAGCATATTGCCCGAAATAGGCTTCCTGTACACTTCGGTTTCAACACCGACATTGGGGATCCCAATCAAGGTGAGATCTAGGAAATTGATCCTTGTCCTATTGAGTTCAAAAGTGAACTCTAGACCAATGTCATTGTTGCTGAGCCTTTCCACAAAAGCCTTTGCACCTTGTTCAGTGCCCCGCCACACCAGGAGCAGATCATCTATGTACCGTTTGAAGAACTGTACATTGTCCCTGTGTCGGTTCTCATCTCCATAGATGCGGGACAGCTCCCACCAACAAATAAAAAAGTTGGCGAAAGAGGGCGCGAATTTCGCGCCCATTGCTGTCCCGCACCTCTACGGGGGTATCTGGGAATATGGTTTGCATGGTACGTCTTTAAATAGAACATATTTTCAAGAAGAACATATGTATATTTTCAAATAGAATTTTAATAAATTATACATTCTATTTAGAATAAGAAGCAAGCAGTCAGTGAACATTAAGGTTTAAAGTATGTTTAATAATTTTTTGATGTGATTAGAGAAATAGCTAGCATTAGCTTGGTAATGTTTAGTATATATATATATACACGTTTAACACTAGGGGGTTTGAACCCCATTCTTTTCCTTTATAGTAGTTAAGTTCTTTATTTGACCCACAGGTAATTTACAATGGTAACAGTTTATGTTAACAGGGAATCCTGAAACTTACAGGACATGAATGAGTTAAACAATTAATGCCCATCAGCCAATCCGGTGGTTTTAATTCCTTTATTAAGCCTAACAGTTGTAAGGAACCTTGAGAGCTATGAATACGGCGATAATGCCGAAACGCGTAAGCTTATCATAACTGAAGGGCATGTCAGTGTTTATCTGTTACCAGACCTGTTTTATTTGTTAAATAAACATTCTAAAGTTTACTGCTGCGGCTCCGGACTTTTCTTTATCATTTGCTATTGAGCCGTTCTCTGGACTTGCAGCTTCAATCCCAGAACCCTGTGGATTTATCTGCCCAGGATTATACGAGGTGACCGGGAGGAGGTCAGTGATACTGATACCGAAATCCAAGGACCGGGAATCCCCTTACCCCCCCTTACGTAAGTCGGCACCTGGTTTGTGACGTCATATCTGAGTGCCGCTAGGAGTGTGGAACAGGCGGCGTGCGGGGAAGCGGGCTTGTCGAGCGAGGAGGCTCCAAGCTAGAGCGCAGGGACCCACGGCCACTGGGGCAATCCAGTAACACACTAGTATCCAGCATGTTCACCGCGCCAGGTTCGTAAGCCGTGAAGATCGGGGGTAAGTACTGTCACAGAATTACATAATCCACACAAGCTACCACTGTTTAAGACTCTTGTTTCCCTGGAGGGGGGACTTACTGAATTTTTCTAGAATTAACACAGTCTGTCTAGAAAAAAATTAGACTGAACATACCTCAAAGTAGTTTAGCCTGCAAACTGTTCCCCCAACTGAAGTTTTCCTGTACTCCTCAGTCCTTGTGAGAACAGCAGTGGATTTTAGTTACAAAGTGCTAAAATCATCATCCTCCCTGCAGAAAACATAATTTATGCTTACCTGATAAATTCCTTTCTTCTGTAGTGTGATCAGTCCACGGGTCATCATTACTTCTGGGATATTACTCCTCCCCAACAGGAAGTGCAAGAGGATTCACCCAGCAGAGCTGCATATAGCTCCTCCCCTCTACGTCACTCCCAGTCATTCGACCAAGGACCAACGAGAAAGGAAAAGCCAAGGGTGAAGTGGTGACTGGAGTATAAATTAAAAAATATTTACCTGCCTTAAAAACAGGGCGGGCCGTGGACTGATCACACTACAGAAGAAAGGAATTTATCAGGTAAGCATAAATTATGTTTTCTTCTGTTAAGTGTGATCAGTCCACGGGTCATCATTACTTCTGGGATACCAATACCAAAGCAAAAGTACACGGATGACGGGAGGGATAGGCAGGCTCTTTATACAGAAGGAACCACTGCCTGAAGAACCTTTCTCCCAAAAATAGCCTCCGATGAAGCAAAAGTGTCAAATTTGTAAAAAGTATGAAGCGAAGACCAAGTTGCAGCCTTGCAAATCTGTTCAACAGAGGCCTCATTCTTGAAGGCCCAAGTGGAAGCCACAGCTCTAGTAGAATGAGCTGTAATTCTTTCAGGAGGCTGCTGTCCAGCAGTCTCATAAGCTAAACAAATTATGCTACGAAGCCAAAAAGAAAGAGAGGTAGCGGAAGCTTTTTGACCTCTCCTCTGCCCAGAGTAAATGACAAACAGAGAAGACGTTTGTCGAAATTCCTTAGTTGCCTGTAAGTAAAATTTTAGAGCACGGACTACATCCAGGTTGTGCAGTAGACGTTCCTTCTTTGAAGAAGGATTTGGGCATAAAGAAGGAACAACAATCTCTTGATTGATATTCCTGTTAGTAACTACCTTAGGTAAGAACCCAGGTTTAGTACGCAGGACTACCTTATCCGAATGAAAAATCAAATAAGGAGAATCACAATGTAAGGCTGATAATTCAGAGACTCTTCGAGCCGAGGAAATAGCCATTAAAAATAGAACTTTCCAAGATAACAACTTTATATCAATGGAATGAAGGGGTTCAAACGGAACGCCCTGTAAAACATTAAGAACAAGGTTTAAACTCCATGGTGGAGCAACAGTTTTAAACACAGGCTTAATTCTGGCCAAAGCCTGACAAAAAGCCTGGACGTCAGGAACTTCTGACAGACGTTTGTGTAACAGAATGGACAGAGCTGAGATCTGTCCCTTTAATGAACTAGCAGATAAACCCTTTTCTAAACCTTCTTGTAGAAAAGACAATATCCTAGGAATCCTAACCTTACTCCAAGAGTAACCTTTGGATTCACACCAATATAGGTATTTACGCCATATCTTATGGTAAATCTTTCTGGTAACAGGTTTCCTAGCCTGTATTAAGGTATCAATAACTGACTCAGAAAACCCACGTCTTGATAAAATCAAGCGTTCAATTTCCAAGCAGTCAGCTTCAGAGAAGTTAGATTTTGATGTTTGAAGGGACCCTGTATCAGAAGGTCCTGTTTCAGAGGTAGAGACCAAGGTGGACAGGATGACATGTCCACCAGGTCTGCATACCAAGTCCTGCGTGGCCACGCAGGTGCTATTAGAATCACTGATGCTCTCTCTTGTTTGATTCTGGCAATCAATCGAGGAAGCAACGGGAAGGGTGGAAACACGTAAGCCATCCTGAAGTCCCAAGGTGCTGTCAGAGCATCTATCAGGACTGCTCCTGGATCCCTGGATCTGGACCCGTAACGAGGAAGCTTGGCGTTCTGTCGAGACGCCATGAGATCTATCTCTGGTTTGCCCCAACGTCGAAGTATTTGGGCAAAGACCTCCGGATGAAGTTCCCACTCCCCCGGATGAAAAGTCTGACGACTTAAGAAATCCGCCTCCCAGTTCTCCACTCCCGGGATGTGGATTGCTGACAGGTGGCAAGAGTGAGACTCTGCCCAGCGAATTATCTTTGATACTTCCATCATAGCTAGGGAGCTTCTTGTCCCTCCCTGATGGTTGATGTAAGCTACAGTCGTGATGTTGTCCGACTGAAACCTGATGAACCCCCGAGTTGTCAACTGGGGCCAAGCCAGGAGGGCATTGAGAACTGCTCTCAATTCCAGAATGTTTATTGGCAGGAGACTCTCCTCCTGACTCCATTGTCCCTGAGCCTTCAGAGAATTCCAGACGGCACCCCAACCTAGAAGGCTGGCGTCTGTTGTTACAATTGTCCAGTCTGGTCTGCTGAATGGCATCCCCCTGGACAGATGTGGCCGAGAAAGCCACCATAGAAGAGAATTTCTGGTCTCTTGATCCAGATTCAGAGAAGGGGATAAGTCTGAGTAATCCCCATTCCACTGACTTAGCATGCACAGTTGCAGTGGTCTGAGGTGTAAGCGTGCAAAGGGTACTATGTCCATTGCCGCTACCATTAAGCCGATTACCTCCATGCATTGAGCCACTGACGGGTGTTGAATGGAATGAAGGGTGCGGCAAGCACTTTGAAGTCTTGTTAGCCTGTCCTCTGTCAGGTAAATCTTCATTTCTACAGAATCTATAAGAGTCCCCAGGAAGGGAACTCTTGTGAGTGGAACGAGTGAACTTTTCTTTTCGTTCACCTTCCATCCATGTGACCTTAGAAATGCCAGCACTAACTCTGTATGAGACTTGGCAGTTTGAAAGCTTGAAGCTTGTATCAGAATGTCGTCTAGGTATGGAGCTACCGAGATTCCCCGCGGTCTTAGTACCGCCAGAAAAGCACCCAGAACCTTTGTGAAGATTCTTGGAGCTGTAGCCAATCCGAATGGAAGAGCCACAAACTGGTAATGCCTGTCTAGGAAGGCAAACCTTAGGTACCGATAATGATCTTTGTGAATCGGTATGTGAAGGTAAGCATCTTTTAAATCTACAGTGGTCATGTACTGACCCTCTTGGATCATAGGTAAAATTGTCCGAATAGTCTCCATCTTGAACGATGGAACTCTTAGGAATTTGTTTAGGATCTTTAAGTCCAGGATTGGTCTGAAAGTTCCCTCTTTTTTGGGAACCACAAACAGATTTGAGTAAAACCCCTGTCCCTGTTCCGATCGTGGAACTGGATGGATTACTCCCATTAACAAGAGCTCTTGTACGCAGCGTAGAAACGCCTCTTTCTTTGTCTGGATTGTTGACAATCTTGACAGATGAAATCTCTCTCTTGGAGGAGAGTATTTGAAGTCCAGAAGGTATCCCTGAGATATTATCTCTAGCGCCCAGGGATCCTGAACATCTCTTGCCCAAGCCTGGGCGAAGAGAGAAAGTCTGCCCCCCACTAGATCCGATCCCGGAACGGGGTCCCTCAATTCATGCTGTTTTAGGGGCAGCAGCAGGTTTCCTAGTCTGCTTGCCCTTGTTCCAGGACTGGTTAGGTTTCCAGCCTTGTCTGTAGCGAGCAACAGCTCCTTCCTGTTTTGGTGCAGAGGAAGTTGATGCTGCTCCTGCTTTGAAATTACGAAAGGAACGAAAATTAGACTGTCTAGTCTTGGCTTTGGCTTTGTCCTGAGGCAGGGCATGGCCTTTACCTCCTGTAATGTCAGCGATAATCTCTTTCAACCCGGGCCCGAATAAGGTCTGCCCTTTGAAAGGTATATTAAGCAATTTAGACTTAGAAGTAACATCAGCTGACCAGGATTTTAGCCACAGCGCCCTGCGTGCCTGAATGGCGAATCCTGAATTCTTCGCCGTAAGTTTAGTAAGATGTACTACGGCCTCCGAAATGAATGAATTAGCTAGTTTAAGGACTCTAAGCCTGTCCGTAATATCGTCCAGAGTAGCTGAACCAATGTTCTCTTCCAGAGACTCAATCCAGAATGCCGCTGCAGCCGTGATCGGCGCAATGCATGCAAGGGGTTGCAATATAAAACCTTGTTGAACAAACATTTTCTTAGTAACCCTCTAATTTTTTATCCATTGGATCTGAAAAAGCACAGCTATCCTCCACCGGGATAGTGGTACGCTTAGCTAAGGTAGAAACTGCTCCCTCCACCTTAGGGACCGTTTGCCATAAGTCCCTTGTGGTGGCGTCTATTGGAAACATTTTTCTAAATATCGGAGGGGGTGAGAACGGCACACCGGGTCTATCCCACTCCTTAGTAACAATTTCAGTAAGTCTCTTAGGTATAGGAAAAACCTCAGTACTCGTCGGTACCGCAAAATATTTATCCAACCTACACATTTTCTCTGGTATTGCAACTGTGTTACAATCATTTAGAGCCGCTAACACCTCCCCTAGTAATACACGGAGGTTTTCCAGTTTAAATTTAAAATTTGAAATATCTGAATCCAGTCTGTTTGGATCAGAACCGTCACCCACAGAATGAAGTTCTCCGTCCTCATGTTCTGCCACCTGTGACGCAGTGTCTGACATGGCCCTAATATTATCAGCGCACTCTGTTCTCACCCCAGAGTGATCACGCTTACCTCTTAGTTCTGGTAATTTAGCCAAAACCTCAGTCATAACAGTAGCCATATCCTGTAATGTGATTTGTAATGGCCGCCCAGATGTACTCGGCGCTACAATATCACGCACCTCCCTCTGAGCGGGAGATGTAGGTACTGACACGTGAGGCGAGTTAGTCGGCATAACTCTCCCCTCGTTGTTTGGTGAAATTTGTTCAATTTGTACAGATTGACTTTTATTTAAAGTAGCATCAATACAGTTAGTACATAAATTTCTATTGGGCTCCACTTTGGCATTGCAACAAATGACACAGGTATCATCCTCTGAATCAGACATGTTTAACACACTAGCAAATAAACTTGCAACTTGGAAATACAATTCAATTAGAATAATATTAAAACGTACTGTGCCTTTAAGAAGCACAGAAGATCTATGACAGTTGAAAATTAATAAATTGAAACAGTTATAGCCTCAATCCTTGTAAACAACACAACTTTAGCAAAGGTTTAATCCCATTAGCAAAGATAACAAATTCTGAAAGCAGGAAACAAATTACAGAATAAACGTTTTTTATCTCAGTCAAACTATAATTCTCACAGCTCTGCTGAGAGAAATTACCTCCCTCAAAATAAGTTTTGAAGACCCCTGAGCTCTGTAGAGATGAACCGGATCATGCAGGGAATACAATGAGTTGCTGACTGAAATATTTGATGCGTAGTAAAAGCGCCAAAAAAACGGCCCCTCCCCCTCACACCCCAAACATTTATTCACTCAGTACCTCAGCAAATGAAAACTATTTTACATTCCAGCAAAAACGTTAAACATAATTTCTAGTTATTAAACAGCTTTATGTACTTCTTACAGTGTAATTCTAGTGAAGTACCATTCCCCAGAATACTGAAGTGTAAAGTATACATACATGACATTATATCGGTATGGCAGGATTTTCTCATCAATTCCATTGTCAGAAAATAAAAACTGCTACATACCTCTATGCAGATTCATCTGCCCGCTGTCCCCTGATCTGAAGTTTACCTCTCCTCAGATGGCCGAGAAACAGCAATATGATCTTAACTACTCCGGCTAAAATCATAACAAAAACTCTGGTAGATTCTTCTTCAAACTCTGCCAGAGAGATAATAACACACTCCGGTGCTATTTTAAAATAACAAACTTTTGATTGAAGATATAAAACTAAGTATAATCACCATAGTCCTCTCACACATCCTATCTAGTCGTTGGGTGCAAGAGAATGACTGGGAGTGACGTAGAGGGGAGGAGCTATATGCAGCTCTGCTGGGTGAATCCTCTTGCACTTCCTGTTGGGGAGGAGTAATATCCCAGAAGTAATGATGACCCGTGGACTGATCACACTTAACAGAAGAAATCTTCATCTCTTTTCTGCCAGAGAGTAAATAGTACACACCGGTACCATTTAAAATAACAAACTTTTGCTTGAGAAAATAAAAACTAACATTTTTGTCACCACACTCACTTTGCCCTTCCTAGCAGTTAAGCAGGCAGAGAGAATGACTGGGGGTGGAGCTAAGGGAGGAGCTATATAGACAGCTCTGATGTGGGTGTTCTCTCTGCCACTTCCTGTTGGGAAGGAGAATATCCCACAAGTATGGATGAATCCGTGGACTTGATACATCTTACAAGAGAAAAAGTGGAAAAGTTAGTATATATGTATAGAAACAAATATGTTTACAGGAAATAGCAATTGTATACTAACCCCTGAACAAATTCAAACCTAACATTGCCACATATAGAGGACCCAAATTTACATTAACCCAATCAATTCTAAACGGTTTAAAATAAAAAAAATTAAAAAAAAGTCACATATGAATAGCATTGGAAATGCACTGAAAAAAAGATTGTAAGCCATATAGACCTCAGTTCTCATACCAGAAACGTTCATGGCAGTCTATCCAATCAGTGTGAGCCACTCCAACTCACAAAGCAATAGAAGCCAATTAAAGAGACAGTCAACACCAAAATTGTTAGTTTAAAAAGCTAGATAATGCCTTTACTACGAATTCCCCAGCTTTGCACAAATTTTAAAACATTTAAACCTCTACATCTCTGCCTGTTTCTAAGCCACTACAGACAGCCTCTTATCACACTTTTTTTTGCTTTTCACAACAGGAGACTACTAGTTCATGTGAGCCATATAGATAACATTGTGCTCTCTCCGGTGGGTTGTGGATAACGCTGCACTAGATAATACCAACAAAATGCCTGATCAGTAAATGGTCCAGAGCACATAGGGGAGACATTTTAAATAAATGATCCTCAACTGCAAGTTCTCCACAACTTTTAAAGGAACAGGAAACCCCAAAGTTTTCTTTCATGATTTGGATAGAACATACGGTTTTAAACAACTTTACAATTTACTTCTATTATCAAATTTGCTTCATTCTCTTGTTATCTTTTGCTGAAGGAACAGCATTGCAGTACTGGCAGCTAGCTGAACATATCTAATAATCACAAGAGACAAATGTGTGCAAGCAGTCATCAGCAGCTAGCTCCCACTAGTGTAGGATATGTACATATCCTTTTTCAACAAGGGATAACAAAAGAACAAAGCACATTTGAAAAATAGAAGTGAATTTAAAAGTGTCTTAACATTGCATGCTCTATCTGAATCATGCAAGCTTAATTTTGACTTTCCTATCCCTTTAACAACCAATCAGAATGGACATCAAGGGTCTCAAGCAGTTAACTACTAGGACTCACTGTATCAATACTGCTCTGGTTTTCAGGCCACCATTATGCAGACACCCCCAGGACATGCAGTGCACAAGATCAGATTCAGACCCTCTAAAAGCAGCCACTCATTGTTACTGGAGACGCATATCTCGGTCTGCTGAGGCTAGGATATAATGAACCCTAGGTGTAGTGACTACAGCACTACAATGCAATAACCCTTCAGGCTCTGCTTGTTGTTATAGAAAGTCTAGTAAAGACCATGTCCTACACTGTGTCCTCCTATAATAAGCGGGAGGCTTCTCTTGGATTGGGGAACAGGTTGGCACAATCAGTACAGGGTTCTCCAGGCTCAGTTTTAAGGTTAGATTCGGGGATCCAAAGGCTGTCTTCATCTCATGCATCTCTGGATTCTAACAAAACTCTTGTTGATAGGCTTCTAGAGTAATACGTAGAAACTCAGTAATAGTCTCCAACTGCCATCAATAGAGATCTACTGCTCAAGGCTTATAAAACTGCCGGTAAAAGCAGCACATGCTCAGTGTAGG
>NC_069502.1:1159996841-1160000393 GCF_027579735.1 Bombina bombina
ATATTATACTCAATCCTCCTCCTTCGTACTATTTTTATATTATTCTTTATGGACTGCTAGCACTTTTAGGTTCACGCATTAGATCATTAGTGTAGCATCACTATTTTTATTCTCTATATATATATATATATATATATATATATATATATATATATATATATATATATATTTGTATGTGTGTATGTATATATATATATATATATATATATATATATATTTATATGTGTGTGTGTGTGTGTGTGTGTGTATATATATATATTTGTATGTGTGTATGTATATATATATATATATATATATATGTGTGTGTGTGTATGTATATATATATATATATATATGTGTGTGTGTATATATATATATATATATATATTTGTATGTGTGTATGTATATATATATATATATATATATATGTGTGTGTGTGTGTGATGCTGATAATTAGTAAGAAAAAATAAGTTCTGCTGTGACCTTCTTCCATGACTGTCAGCACTATTTTTGCACTCTCTCCTTCCATGTCTCCCTTCTCTCTCTTATTCTGTCCCTTCTCCTTTTCTCCCTCCCCGTCTCATGCTCTGCACTCTCATTATCTGCCTTAATTCTTTCTCCACTCCCTATTTTTTTTTCTTTTCTATCTCTTTTTCACAAACATTTTTTTATATGCATTTGATACTGTAACAAAGTATGCCCAAAAGCCATTGTGCATTAATGCTTCTGCGTCCAACTGTATATAACATTATAGCTACCACACAATGGATTTGTAGTAAGTATCGTGCATAGGCCACCAGCAGTATAGAAAGGAATACAGTCTGCTTGTAACATAAGCATAACCGGTTTTATAGAGATCATGTCAATGCTGTTGGGGCCTTATTCCGATCTTAATTTGTGGAGAAGTTATTGGACATAATGCTCTCATCTTTATTGAAAAAAACAGAATATCTGGCCAACGAATATTAATAATTTTGTATTATATTTTAGCAATTAAACCTTGTATTGCAACATAATAGGTACAACACTTGTATTGTTTTGCAGTCTAGGAACATCTATACCTTCTTTAGTATGTTTTCTCTGCCACACTAAGGCCATATATACGTTCTGCAGTGAACAAACAATCACCGTGTAGCATGCTGTATGGGTAGGATTCTGATTCTTACAAGATAAAATCTTGGTTTTCTTGGGGTAGGGGAAAAGTTTAGACTAAATACACACATAAAAGTACGTGATACTGAATTATACATGTTTGTGACACTTACAGAATTCAGAATCCTAATGCAACTACATGGTGAACAGTGATTGGTTGATATGTGAAGGGTCTCATTTATATCTGTGCCTGATTGGCCACAGTAAAGGAAGTAAGATAATATTCAAGAAAACTTTCCAAGGGGTGTGTCACAGGCCGATAAAAATGCATATTGTTGCAGTTCTTAATGCTTTTTGCACATCTCTTTTGCATGCTGATCTTTAATTCAATTCAGTGAATAATTTCCCATGGTAAATTAAAAAAATTACCTTAA
Organism: Bombina bombina; assembly: GCF_027579735.1. Classification (NCBI taxonomy): domain Eukaryota; kingdom Metazoa; phylum Chordata; class Amphibia; order Anura; family Bombinatoridae; genus Bombina; species Bombina bombina. The sequence continues at coordinate 1,159,998,347 of NC_069502.1, forward strand.
TGTTCATTTATGAAGAGTTTTGTTCTTTTGGTAGAATGAAGAATCGCCGAGCCAGGGACTTGCAAGTGTGATGACTGCAAGCTCTGCAGCTGCCAAGACAGAAGCTAGTCGCGGTAACGGTCCCCTTCCTATTGGGGGTGGAGGGTTAATGGAAGAAATGAGTGCACTTTTAGCCAGAAGGTGAGTTTGAAATTGTAAAAAGTGGTGTGTATATGTGTGTGTGTGTGTATATGTGTGTGCGTGTGTGTGTGTATGTATATATATGAGCTAGGAAAGGGAGGGCACTCTCAGGATTTATATACATCAAAGTTAGTTTATTGTTTATAACAACAACGTTAGAAAGTCATAAGGATAGGTCGACGTTTCGGCTTACATAGAAGCCTTCATCAAGACAGATGAACAACTGTTAAACAAAGAAGAAAAAATAACAGATTTAAAAACACAAAACACAGCATCAATACGTAATCCCACCACCAAATTGTTTGCAGGCAGAAAAACATAATTTATGTAAGAACTTACCTGATAAATTCATTTCTTTCATATTAGCAAGAGTCCATGAGCTAGTGACGTATGGGATATACATTCCTACCAGGAGGGGCAAAGTTTCCCAAACCTCAAAATGCCTATAAATACACCCCTCACCACACCCACAAATCAGTTTAACGAATAGCCAAGAAGTGGGGTGATAAGAAAAAAGTGCGAAAGCATAAAAAATAAGGAATTGTAATAATTGTGCTTTATACAAAAAAATCATAACCACCACAAAAAAGGGCGGGCCTCATGGACTCTTGCTAATATGAAAGAAATGAATTTATCAGGTAAGTTCTTACATAAATTATGTTTTCTTTCATGTAATTAGCAAGAGTCCATGAGCTAGTGACGTATGGGATAATGAATACCCAAGATGTGGATCTTCCACGCAAGAGTCACTAGAGAGGGAGGGATAAAATAAAGACAGCCAATTCCGCTGAAAAATAATCCACACCCAAAACAAAGTTTAAATCTTATAATGAAAATTAACTGAAATTATAAGCAGAAGAATCAAACTGAAACAGCTGCCTGAAGTACTTTTCTACCAAAAACTGCTTCAGAAGAAGAAAACACATCAAAATGGTAGAATTTAGTAAAAGTATGCAAAGAAGACCAAGTTGCTGCTTTGCAAATCTGATCAACCGAAGCTTCATTCTTAAATGCCCAGGAAGTAGAGACTGACCTAGTCGAATGAGCTGAAATCCTTTGAGGCGGAGTTCTGCCCGACTCAACATAAGCATGATGAATCAAAGACTTTAACCAAGATGCCAAAGAAATGGCAGAAGCCTTCTGACCTTTCCTAGAACCAGAAAAGATAACAAATAGACTAGAAGTCTTTCGGAAATCTTTAGTAGCTTCAACATAATATTTGAAAGCTCTAACTACATCCAAAGAATGCAACGATCTTTCCTTAGAGTTCTTAGGATTAGGACACAATGAAGGAACCACAATTTCTCTACTAATGTTGTTAGAATTCACAACCTTAGGTAAAAATTTAAATGAAGTTCGCAACACCGCCTTATCCTGATGAAAAATCAGAAAAGGAGACTCACAAGAAAGAGCAGATAATTCAGAAACTCTTCTAGCAGAAGAGATGGCCAAAAGAAACAAAACTTTCCAAGAAAATAATTTAATATCCAGCAAATGCATAGGTTCAAACGGAGGAGCTTGAAGAGCCCCCAGAACCAAATTCAAACTCCAAGGAGGAGAAATTGACTTAATAAAAGGTTTTATACGAACCAAAGCCATCTTTCTGCGAAAAAGAACAGAAAGAGCAGAGATTTGTCCTTTCAAGGAACTTGCAGACAAACCCTCATCCAAACCATCCTGAAGAAACTGTAAAATTCTAGGAATTCTAAAAGAATGCCAAGAAAAATGATGAGAAGAGCACCAAGAAATGTAAGTCTTCCAGACTCGATAATATATGCTCCTAGATACAGATTTACGAGCCTGTAACATAGTATTAATTACGGAGTCAGAGAAACCTCTATGACTGAGAATCAAGCGTTTAATCTCC